>NC_071402.1:107862943-108163159 GCF_017976375.1 Cuculus canorus | reverse complement strand
GGAGGTGTCCTTCATATTTACAGCTGTTTCTGATATGACTTTGATTAAAGCCAAGTGTGTTGGATTTGAATAGGGAAATGCTTTTTCGTTTGTCCTCTCTTATTAAGTAGAAGTAACACATTGCAAAGGTTGCAGAACCAAATATGCAATAGGGTAGTATGCACCTGATTTTATTGGTAAAACCTTTCTTTACAGCTACAGAAAACAGTTATTGGCCTATAATGACACAGGCACTTTATAAACCCATTTTATTTGGACTCAGCTATATAATAGTTGGTTCCCTTTAATTTTCCATTTCATTGTCACTGTTTGACAATTGCTGTTATGTTAGATATTTTCATTGACTTGACATTTCTCACAACAGCCAGAACAGAAGTGATTTGTTTAAACTGTAGGAGGTACTGTGAATTAATAGCTCACTTCTATTATTGTGTTCCTGCTAAGTGGAAAGACAAGTCATCTTTTTTATGAGTAACAGTTTTACCTTAGAATATTTCAGAGTGAGCAAGGACAGCCCTGGACACCTACAGTGTCTCAATCAGAGGGTGACAGACATTGCAATAGCATACACCCTGTCTTCAGTATGCTGCTGTCAGTCACCGGTGACTGAAGCTGTTCGTGGTCCATAATAATGCACAGCTGCTGTGCAGGAGAAATATCATCGCTAAACAAACACAGTGCAATGCTAATCGTTCAATTGGTTTTAGACATTCTTAAAATTCTGATAAATTCCTTTTAAAAAAGAGAGATTACTCTTCTTTCCACTATGTTAAAGTGATTTAATGCGTTGTTTGTTTAACTCTCTTACATGCAAATAGTCCTTCTTTTGGAATTTTCCAGACTATTTGCAAGAGTGAGGGTATGGTGGCTTTCTGTACTAAGATGTTTGTTATTAGCAATTTGGAAACATACCAGAAAATTAGGAGTTTTCATTTCTCACTATCAGGTTCACTGTAAACTCTAAAAAGTTGAGAGCAAGGATATGTTGTGTATAATAACCCAGATAAGTGAGAAGCAGTTTTCAGTCAAAGTATTTGTTTGCTCACTAGGCAAACATTAGGGATATAAAATAGTAGGGGCAATTGCTTCAGGACACAGCCTGTCTTTCCCTCCCTCATCTTAACATCAGAAATATTGTAGAGTCCTCCAACTATGTACTGTAAATGAAGGCCTTGGTTGGAATCCCCAGGGAGGATTTTGTGTTTGATTTCAGAAGGAGCAGGATGGGGTCTACGCAATTAAGAAAACAGTTATATCCCTGCTAGAAAAAATATCTCAGGACTAAAGATTGCCTTCTTTTGGGATGAACTCTTAGCCTTTTGCAGTCCATGGCAATTTTGCCACTGTCTTGTGTGTGACTGGGATTTGACAACTAATATTTTTTTAACCCATCTTCCATTAAAAAAAAAAAAATTGAAAAGAAAACCCTTCCCCTCCCCTTTTTCATATACTCATGCAATATGCCCACTTGCACATCAAGTGTTTTCGGTAACTCTTATTTCTTGCCTTTGGGCTTGATTTCAAAATATTCAAATATATTTGGCTTTTGTAACTTTCACTAATTAAACCATCTAAAGCAGATGGAATTACAGAAATTACAGGGTTTAAAATATCATCCTAATTGGTTTACGATCTATGTGACACTACAGTGCCATTCAGACTGTGTAATGTATAAGGACTGCACAAAAGAGAAATCTTGCCAATTAATTTTCTTAAACTTCATTATCTGCAATTTTCCCTTCCTTATAATCCCTCTTCTGTTAAGCTTTTCATAGTGTCCTGGTTGCTCTGGGAAGGCAGAAAGCATCCCATGGTCTTATTGGAACTTTTCCTGTTTGCCGAAAAAACAAATAATTTATTTTTCATATGTAATAGAATAGAATAAGTGAATAATAGACTAAGTGAACTTAAGAGGAACCAGCAGCTAAATGCTGTGGAGTCACTGAAAAAGCCTAATGCATATTAGAAATGTAAAGTAGTCATTGTGCACTCTGACACATTTTCAAATGATAGGGATTTAAGAATGGATAGAGAAAGATGCTGTTTTTTGAGACTGTAATCAGACGAAGTTGTAACAATATCGTGCTTCTCTTTCACAGAAGGAAAGAAAAAATCCTTCTGTTTCTTTAAAGTATCTCATTTTGCCATTTAGACATGATTTTTAAACTCACGATTCCCTTTTGTTGCCATGGTAACAGGTTTTGGCCCTCATGGTGATAGAAAAGTATCTCAGTTCTTGTTCCTCTTTGAACGCATATGTTTCTGTGTATAGCTGTAGAGGCAGAGGGAAGGGAGGTGTGAGGAGATCGCACCTTTCAGAGCAAGGTAACTCCCTGTGCCAAACCAAGGCTTTGATTGAGGAAATAGCCTGCAGCAGGGACAGATTTATCCCTCCTGATCCCTGTGTGGACTCATTCTGACTCCAGCTCTAATGATGCCAGATAGGTTTGCTCCCCCTTGGCTTCATTCCCCCTGGTACCCTCTCTTTCCTAGGTGACATTTTACAGACTTTTTATATATGAAGCAAGTATTTGAATGAAATCTGGTTTTAGGGGATTCCTACAGAGCTGGCTGCTAGCATCTTCCAGCGTTGCAGGGGTCAATTAAGAGAACCAATCATCTGGTTTTAAAGCTTTAATAAAAAAAAAAAACCCAAACTGAATAGAATAGAATAGAATAGAAAAGCAAGAAGGAAGGAAGGAAAAAAGAAAAAGTGGACAAAAAGTAATGTTAAATAGCATGGAGCATGACTAATGGCACAAGCATGTTAAAATCATTGGGAAAATGTCCTTGGAAGACAAATGAATTTTCAGCAGAATAATTAACTTAATTAACAAATTTGCATGCATATTCATCAGGCTATTGAAGTCTTTCCAGCACAGCTTGATGAGCATTGGTGTAATAATTGTCTCATTTACATTCTGCAATCTACTACAATTTGGGGCATGCAAAAAAAGCCGACCTCTTCCCTTTGACTTTCTTTAGGACCCTGACCCTCTTAATAAACACATGAAAACAACGTGTAGTGTCCATTGCTTAGCTCTGTGTTCCACCTTTTATCAAAAAAACTGCTCCTGCTCTGCCATGCTTTCCTCCCTTTCATTCCCTCTTCGTTTGCTTGCTTTTCTTTTTTTTTTTTTTTTCCCTTTTTTCTTTTGGCCCAGGTTCTCTGTTTTGCCTCTGCTTGCTCTCCTGGGTAAATCTTGGCACCAGTTCTGACTTCAAATCTCCTGGGCCGCCAGACTGCATCATGTAAAAATTGCCATTTTCCTCTATCTCTGCAGGGCAATCTTTAAAGGCAGTAAGGTGTGACGCTCCAGACTGGCAGCTTGGCAAGAAAGAGCCCATGGATACCAGCACACAGGAATCTGGAGGGTTCACTCTGACAGGCAGTCAGTACTGGGAACAAAAGGAATTAAAAAAGCAGCAAATATATTTTTACATATTGCAGGCATATGGCCACAAGACTAGCAGAAATATATTTAATATAATTACTGATCCTGTGCGTTAAGCAGAAATAATGTACCAACAGAAGTACCTTATATTTTTTCCTCTTAGATTAAAAAAAAAGTATATGAAGGGAGGCCTGTCGAACATAGTTGGTTAATAGTGTTGATTTGAGCTCCATTTATACCTTTTACCCCAATTTTACAATCTTTAGCAAATAGAATCTGATTGCTTGATTTTAGACTAGTGTGATTATTTCAGCATGATTTTCATTTTAGATGTGGATGGGCATTTTTAAAAGCCACTAGGCCATTTACCAGCCTTTTTGTTGTCTTGTTTTAAATCAAACACTTCAACCATGCAGTACGGAGTACCTACAATGTTTGCAACTAATACTAGGGGTAAACACGAACTGTGTTATAACTGAGTTGACTTGTGAATAGTGGTGTCCGAATGTTTTATGCTAAATGACAATGTAAGTCTTACTGTGGTACATATGTTTCAGGTGGCACAACAACACTGTACCAGTTATTTTCCTCAGGACCTGCAGTAAAAATATGCTCCCTGACTGCTGGTTCAAAGTTTTGTTGATGAAAAAATGCGTGGCCTAAACCAGGATGGATATGGAAGGTAGAGACATCACTGCAGAATTGCAATGCAAAACTCCCAAACTTGTTATCCTCTGTGTGCCTTCTCATCACTTTTTAGATTCCCACATGCCTAGAAGTATTCTCGCACCCTGCCCCACACCTCTGGGCAACGCAATACTGATTTCCAGCTTATTTAAGTTAATAAGTATCCAGAAACCTCCACTATTTCTGTTTCTTCAGTGGTTGTAGCTAGAAGGTATGTTGTGAGTGTGCCTCACTAACATCAACAGGATTGGACCTTTCAGGACATGCTGTTGTAGCTATTTATTTCTGCTGCTGGATTTTGTGCAGCAAACCAGATTCTGCACCCAGGGCAAACAAATATAATTCCCTTGTCAGTCTAATGGGATTTAAACCCATCATTACCCAAGCAAGTGCTCTAACCACTGTCTGTAAAGTGTTTCAACAGGAGAGGACATCTCTGCAACGCTACTTTTGGAGTATACTTAAATACCTAAAGTGTATCTATATAAAAGCAGTAAGGTTGTCTAGGTAAGACGTCTTTCAAGAATGTAAGAAGCGCTGCCTCTGTTGATGCAGGTGAATTGCTCCATCAAAGTATAACAAAAATAAGTAAGAAAACATTTGAAATTGGGATGTGTCAATTTCCTATTATATTTATGGTTGCTTCAAGTATGTAAAATATGTAACACAACACCAGGGAGACACCGGAATTTACAGCTTGGTATTTTTTGGCTTATAGAAAAAAGATTAATCTCTTTTTTTTACCTCTGAACAGTGCAGCATATCCTCACCAAACTTTAGGTTCTTCCTTTACAAGAATTGGATGAATTTCCAAAGACTTTTGTATAAAGTCACTGATTAACTTGCCGATTAAAATTAGTTAAAAACTAAGTTATTTACACATTTTCACTCCTGTGTCAGTCTTTCCTTTGTCTGAAATGGTTCTAAGAGGGTAATAACACTCATTAAAACTTTTCATATAAAGCTAATTGAGATCTTGTGTTTAGGCTGTGTTTGAAGAAATTAAGTTGCAATTAAGCAAAGTTATTAACATTTATTTTTTCTAATTGTGATGATCATTGTCGGCTATAGATGTGCCTTGGTCAACAGTTTTTATAACTCTTAAAAAGAGCCTATATAATATGACCAATTCTGCTAAGAATCATATTTCTACTTATGTTATTTTGCTTGCAACACATCTACTGATTTTGGTGGCTTCAAGAAAACTGCACATCATGACATAATTGCCTCATGTATTTCTCACTGTCCTTTAAGATTACATTGCTACACGGAGATTTGAAGGCTCTCATAACACTACTGCTTTGGCATTCCTGCAAACTGAGGCAGTGGCACTAGAGAGAACTGAGGAAAAATCACTGTAGGAAACCTTAAAGGGCAGAGACACTGGTATATACATATCGCTCTGGATTCTCAAGGTGTTGAAACAACCCTGTATCAGTTCTGTGATCAAGAAGAGAAAAAAATTCAATTTTTCTTTCCTTGAAGAAATAATTTAATCTGAATTACAAGAAGATAGAAAAAATGTCATTTTGGGTCAAGGTGGGATTGTTTCTTGAGTGCACTAACTTGAATTCTTATTTTGTTAAATTAATTGTGGATTTGTAGCACATGGTTTAAGGATAAGTGTAACACATTTAAATATTTTATTCGTAAGGAATTATACTTTCTTGCAATAATTGAAAGTTTCAATGACTAGGCTGAAATAAAAACACTGGCCAAATGTTTATTATTGCACAAAATTTACCATTTTTATTTTAGGACTCTGTAACACTTCTAGAAAATATATACATAAATTAGGTTACTTTTAAATCAAAATCTTAGTTTAAAGAACAGTTTAAACATTTTGTATTCAAATTTTAAAATAAACATTTCAACTGCTCAGGGAAAAAAAACCCAGCTTTTACCAGCTGAGACTGTTCATGGATTTCAATGCAACTTTGAACAGGATTCTGTGGGTTTTTTTTCGTGATTCCCAGGCTGTGGGTTTGATGTATTTTCTGTTCAGAGAAATAAAATTCCTAGCTCTGAAGCTGGCACAGCTGCACAATTTAAGAGGGGAAGGAAACCCTGGACTGGAGCTCAGGATTTATTCACTCCTTGTCCTAACAGCACACTACAAACCTAAGACTCCAGCTTTCCTTTACCTTACCTGCCCAAGTGAAAAAGAGAACTGCTTATTTTACACACTAAGGGGTAAAACCCACCAATATCTACCACTGCAGAGGCTGCAAAGTACGATCAACCATGAACCCAAGCTATGCAGCGTTACCACCCACCTTGTCTTAAGCCAGGCAGGCATAAGAGGTAGGAGAGGGTAAAGAGAAAGAACAAGAAAAGTCGCCAAGAGACGCTTTAAGCAGAGCAGAGACCTTCGTGTCTTTGATGCTCTGCTTGCTCTCCAAATGCTGATGTCCACAGGAGAGTTTGAGGGAACATGGAAGAAAATAGTGCTGGACTACAGACTCCTACAGGTCTGAAAGAGGGGGTCTGCCCATCATCTCTTTGAAATGTTGATTGCTTTGCTGCCCTATGTCTACCAAAAGATTTTACTTCTATTTTCTGTCTAATTAAAAATTTCACTTAAAGACTAGTAATGGCTTCATTGTTCTATTCACTTAGTGAAATTAACTTTTAAGGGTTTCTTTTGTGCAGTACACCATGTCTTGTAGAATAACTTTTGGGTTTTCTAAAATCTGTTTATTAGGAAGCAGGAGAGACTAACAGAGATCATATCTGCTAAGTTTGTATACAGGAAGAAAAGGAGGTGCCTTTGTATCCTCTGTGAGGAGTCAGTTGATGCTTTATTTTGTATGCACATGGTTATCCAAATTTCCTTTCTATTAAAAAGGAACTGCTTAACAACTGACACGTAAGTTATAATAGTGAGGAAAATTTGGGTACTGTAAAATGTGTGATAGGACATTAAGATACAGGTCGCTCTTCATAAGTGAATCTTATGTTATAATGATCACAGTCCTTGTATTTGTGATATGTTGCACAGTTACTGTAACACACTTTGAAGATGAGAGGGGCTGTGAGTATGAGTATTCAATATCGCTGTTGTTATGGGTATTTTTAGTATTGTCCATTTTACAAAAAGGATATAAGTTTCAACAGTGCTAGGCAGCCTTGCTATAATTCTTATTTGTCTGACTTCTACTAAAATAATGCTGCCAGCTTCTCTGGTTTGCAGCTGTGAATGGTTGGTGCCATGAATTGTGATTCCTTGTCTCTTTTTGAGCTGCTAGGATACACTGCTTACCACTAGCTAGGGCAAGTCTTTGAAAGCACACTGTAATTCATCATTTAACTTGCTGCTTTTCACACTGTCTTTCGGTGTTTTTTAGCTGGAGATGTCCTGTCTACTTAATGCCTGCTGGCATGGTGTTGAGTATTTTGATAGCTGAAACAGGTTTACCCTTTTTTCATCCCCTTACATGAGAGTAAGTTTGATTGTCTGGTACCAAACATCACTCACTTGATGTAGTAGATTAGCTAAATGTTCCTTGGTCTGCTTAATAGTGTTTCAAGTGTCCTGCGAGATTATTAGGAAGTTTTAATACATAAAGAATAACCACTTTGATGCCATGTGAAGGCAAATTTTAAATGTGATGGCTGCAGCTTTCCTTCAGGTCTACAGCTCAAGGCCCATTCACCAATCAGTTTAAAGACTATTTACCCAGGATTTGGCTGGGAAGTGTGAATGTGAGGTGGCAACATCTTGGCTGTTAGTTGTTTCTTACTCCAACTGGCTTCCAACTGCTGTCAAACATTTGGAGGCATGATCAGCTCACCTAGAAGCAATATGTAAGGGTCAACTTGAGGAGCTGGGCTTTTTGCTACACAAAGGAGAAAGATTAGGAGTAGGGGCTGAGAGCATAATTTGGGACAGGGCATGGGGTGCTTGAGAAAAGGAGGGCATTGACCTTAGACTTTATTGGAGCCTTTCATAGAAGGAATAGCCCTGGCTTTCTTTAAAGCAGTGAGTGGAATTTTTGTATGCCTTTTGCTTTCACTGACTTTCAAAAAGGTGTAGAGCTTCATTCTCTGTTGAGAGTCTCTGATTAAATCTCAAGGTTTCAGATCAGATGCCACCATCTCTTTCATATTGGTTATGTTTCTAGTAATAAATGAAACGTGACTATTCCCTGGCCCCAAGGCCATCTGGCACATCCACATTGTTAATATTTGAACCACGCTGGGGAATGGTTTTGGGGTGCTGGTTGGCCCATGTTAAAACGGGGCTGCAGAATGTTCTGAGGAATATACATTCAGCTTTCATTGGCAGGGAAGTTTCCTTTGCACTCTTTAATTTAGTAATATAATAAGTAGCACTTTAATTGTCTGTTTCATGCATTGAATAATGAAACTAGAAGGTGGTAGCTAGTGAATGAATAGTAGAAGCAGAGATTTGGTGTTGCAAACAGGCAGTCAAAAATCAGGATTCCTGTGCCAATAAGGAAATCACGTGGGAGGCTGGTAGATTTGACGGCCTACACTCTCCACTGGTGTATATCAACTGATGATTTAACATTTATTTATTGTCAGCAAGAGACCAGAACACCAAGCCCCTTCCACAGCTTCATATTTCTATTTAGTGTGAAAATAAAAGCCTCTGGCAATATTAGAGAGTGTCTTCAGGTTATAAGAAAATGGGTACTTTAGAAGATGCCTGACTTGCTCAAGAGCAAGTAAAGTAGTAGGCAGCTTCTCAAACTTCTTAGTAGGATTTTTTTTGACACCATACTTTGTGCATTCTTGTCATGCATTGCCAACATGCCATATGCTTACAACACATGGTAAAAGCATGGGTAAGAAAATGTGATTGTGACATGTAAAAACAACTCTGGATCCGTAATACTTTCGAGCTAAAATACATTTCTGCATTTGTTATATAAGTTTGGATGATTTTTTTTTTTATCAAGCACTTTGGTTGTATATCATTGGAAAAGATAGAGTAATTCCAACTTAGAAGACTCCATACAAAAAGAACAAGGACTGTATCAAGTGGTTAGCAGTTAACATTTCCAGGCTCTAGTCCGTAGTTTGCCACTGATTCTCAGAAGTTACAGTTAGTCACTTGAGTGTCCTGTGTCAGTTTACTAGTTTGTAAAAGCAGATTTCACTAACTGTAAATTGTTTAAATATTTCATGTGCATACCAAAGAACTGAAGTGTTGCATTTATGACTTAATTGTGTAATGGCCAGTTTAGATCTCCTGGTTCTCTGTATATAAGGAGTGGCGTCTCCTATCTCAAAGAGCTTATAGCATGAAGAGAAGATAGAAAAAAAGTGGGAGAGAAAAGGAGCTAATGAGAGGTAAAAAAGATTTGCGTAAGATCAGTCACACAACACTTCATGACAGATTTGGAATAAAATCCAGGCTTCCTGCATTCCCAACCAGTTTCAGACTCACTAAACCTTGCTGTCTTCATCTATACTGTTACTAAGTCTTGCAGGAGAACCAGGGAGCCTAGCAGGCTCCTCTTCAGCAGTTGTTGCAGGAGTTTATTTCTCTAAGCACGCTATTGATAACCTCAACTGCATTCAAGAGAAGCAGCTGGTAGAAGAATGCGTGAGAAATTTCAGTTAAGGGAGCTTTAGCCACTGACACAATTAGGAAGGTGTTCTCTGCATGCTCTGTGCGTGGTTGTGACTGAGCAGGGCGAGAGGCTCTTTCATAGGTATGATAAGCTAAGGTGCCCGAGTCAAACCGGTCTTAGGTGTTTACATATTTATGTGTGGACATTGAGGCCTGGAAATTACTTGATATAGTTGATTGAAGAACATTATATTACTTATTCCCACTAAGACATTAGAATGAAGGCAAAGTTACTTGCCGTCAACCAGTATGAAAACTTCTCAGAGATGATGCATACGGTGCTAGAATACAGTTTTATCACAGACATCCAGGCAGAAGACACTGCAAAGCCAGTGTTAATACACTCCCTGTCTCTCTCCTTGCCTTCCTTCTCTCAGCAGGACACTGGGCTCTTCACAGACTCAGAGAAGAAAAAAAGGAAGGCTACATTTCATTTATCATCCCTTCAAACTTTAAAACCCAAGCGGTCTCTCAGATCAGACTCATTTGATTTAATTCATTCATCTAACAATAGAAAACAGAGCCAAGGCTAACATACATTTTTGTTCATTTACCATGCCCCCAGAGGCTTCATAATGGAGTTTACTGATACCTTGTTGGCAATGATGGTGAAATACTCCAGACTCTCACCTCCAGAGATTTCAGCTTTCATGCTGACAGGAATGCAGATATAAAAAATCATGGAACTGATGTCTTCACTTCCCTATCTGCATTCCTGGGGCTTAATAAATTTACTCACATGTGGCTTCAGGGCTTGCTTAAATATACTGTACTGAAAATATCAAATATATGAGTCTGCTTCTCCCAGCTGATGAAAAGAAGGTTGTGAACAACTGATGCTGCTCATGGCCAAAACATGTGATGCCTTTGTCAGAAAGGGATGTTCCCATCCTCCTTTGAAATGTGGAATAATGCAACCCACAATGAGGAAACTAATTTTGGGTATGTCAATCCCAGCTCTGGGTTCTCCCTGCAGGGTGCTTTCCAAAAACATCAAAGGGTATACTTTTGTCCCATGAGAACATGAATTTTCTCCCTGCAGCATCTCCATGTGCAGGTGTTAGCAAAACACAAGGCAGAATAAACTCAACCAGAAGATACATAAAGGTAACAGGTGAAGCCATTGATTGCCTTTCACATGGCCTTGCATTTGGTGAGTCACTGCTTTAGGACAGGGTTGGTTAAAGTGATGTTTGAGAAGATGCATGAGTTATTATTGTTTGTAGCATTTTCTAGGAAATGTTTCACATAACTTCATTTTTCAGTATTGACTTCTAACATTTCTCCTTGGCATCTGTATATGTTGGCTAGTCCTTACTTAGACATGTTTCTGTCACTTT
Source organism: Cuculus canorus (assembly GCF_017976375.1). Lineage (NCBI taxonomy): Eukaryota > Metazoa > Chordata > Aves > Cuculiformes > Cuculidae > Cuculus > Cuculus canorus. The sequence goes on along the minus strand of NC_071402.1, from coordinate 108,152,135 downwards.
TGACCAAGCACAGTGTACATATACAATTTGGTCTGGTATTCAGGAAACCACCAGCAAGACACAACACTGGAACATATTTAAACAACAGAGGCATTGTGTGGATACTGAGCACACTCCATGCCATGTGTCTTGGTAAAGACCTAATCTATTCTCAGTTCTCGCCTCCTTGTATTCAAGGCACTCAGTTATTATCCTTTTATATCTAAAGAAATCATTTACATCTACAGAAAGGAGGCTGTAGTAGAAGCTCTGTGTTTAGAGTCTCAGGGAGCTCTTGCAAGACTAAACTTCGTTTGTGCAGAGCTAACAACATAGTGTTGGAGAAAAAGTTAAGGAGAGCCTGAGAACTCAATTAGCCCCAAAGCTTTGCAACTTGACTGACTGACACACTTGATAGAGTAAGTGCTGGGAGGAGAGCTGATAAGGAAAGGGATAAGGCTGAAAGAAAAGGGATAAGACTCCAGGGCCTGACCTCATTTGTTTTTGTTTTGTGGTCAGCACCCTCAGTCCGGTGGTGTTCCTGTCTCCATGGGCAAAGAAGTCCTGTGTCCTCAACAGGGCCCTGGGCTTTGGAGTTATAGGGGATGTTTACCCAAAATTTCTGGAAGAGTGAGTCTCAGAAAAGTCATCTAGCATGGAAGACTTAAATAGAAGAAGGTAAACTTCTTCTGTTGGTGGTGAGCTTTTTTGTGTGTGTTGGTTCTTTCTTATATTGTGTTGTTCTTATATTTTTATAAGCAATTGAAAATCTACTATTATGATACTGGTTAGCAGGGAAATTTAAAAATAAATGAGTTATTTGGAGCAGTATTATGTTAGAAAATAGCGGTCAGGTAGTTCCTGATTAAATTAGAGATGGACTTTTAGTCTGAATCTGAGATCTTAACAAAGAAATTTAGATTCTTTAGACCCTGAATAGAAAGGCCAAAATCAATTTCTAGACATCAGCACTGGCATTAAGTCCAGTCCCCCATACATAGGTGTTCTCCTAATATTCTTCCTAGCCTCAAGCTGCAGGAGCAGGGTGTATAACCCTAAAGAGAATGAATCCTCAAAGGTGACAGCAGGCCTCTCCATGCTGTAGGAGAGCAAGCACAGCCTGAACCCATTTGTGACAATGCTTCCTAGGATTAAATTCCCTAGACAGTCATGATAGTGCTTATAATGAGAATTTTGCTCTTATCATTTTGCTGTCAGATTCAATCTAGATCCTTCCTGTTGTCAAGGTTTTCAAACCTTGAATTTTAATTTTGATGGATTTATCACCAGCCACCCTTTGCACACGGTTGTTTCCATCTATTTCTGGACATACTGGCTGTGCTGGGATAGCAAACGGTAGAAGGTATTAACTTAAAAGAGCTACATGAAACAGATTTCTGTCCGTGTCCCCTCGGCATTTCTTGATAACAACACTGTCAACAGATCTAAACATTGTCAAGATGTGTGAAAAGCAGCTAAGTTTATGCTTGTGACTAGAACTTTTCAGAGAATGGGCTTCAAAAAGTTTTCATGTTTTTATTTTTTTCAACAAGCAGGAAAAATTTCCTTAGAAAGTAGATACTTTTTTGTAAAAAACTAATTTTAGTCAGAATGCCAGTTTTTCTCTTTGAAGAGTTTTGTTGGGAAAATGTTGATAGGCTCTTCTTGGTAAGTAAGTGGTTTCAGCATTTCATTATATAAAGTAGTGTGTCTGCTAATGGAAAAGAGTCTATCACGGACTTTTAAGAATTCTAGTGGATGGCTGTGACCACTTTTTCACCAATACCATTTTCGATAATGCTAATGACTCAGACCTCATCAGATGCTCTGTGCAGTTAAGTACTTAGTGTAGGTCAACAACAGGGGATGTCTTAATATGTAAAGCTAAAAGATTATTTTACTCAAAGGAAAAGGTTAATCTCTGCATGGGTTTGTAACATTTTTTACATGAAGATGAAGTACCATCATGAAATTTATCATCTTTGACACTAAGACAAGACTTTCACTCTGGCTTCCCCAGCAAAAATTTTCCCCAGTAGTCCGTGTGTGCAAGAAAAAGCGAAAGAAAAGCACCACACAATTGCCCCCTTGGGGAAAAGGAAGAACAAATGTATGACATGTTATCTGTGTTGTTTACTGGTCTGTTGGAAGGTGTTCTGATGCTATAGTGATGAATGCGTTGCAAGAGATTGAATAGAAGTACTTTTACCTAAAATGTCAAATTCTTACTGCTCTTTTCCTGGGATCATATCAAAATGTGATATATGGATTCCCACATATATTTCTCCAAGAAAAGCTTTTATGTAATGAAATAATAGATGACAGTGTGTAAGTTCATTTCACTGAAATTCTTAACTTGCCCTTGTAGAACAATTATTTCTACTAGCATAGGAAATGCAATTATTTACGTGCGTTTATATACATCCTTTATTACATTAGATACATTCCACCTTGTCATACACATTTGGCATTTATATACATCCCTTTAACATATATAAATGTATGTATAAACATACATTTCTGTGTGTCTGTAGCTCAAAAATGTTCTGAGCTTTCCTGCTTTTTGATTCATTCCAAATTGTGGGCTTGAGCCAATGTTTAAGCAGTAAATGTCAAATTTCAGGGAACAATTAGTTTCTCCTCACACAATTCCTTTCATGTGCAAAAATCTCTCTTTCTGTGAGTTAATTAGGGCTAACTTTACCTGCACCTCTGTTCTGATGTCCTAGATTTGCTGCCCCCTCAAATGCATCCGAGCAGCCCCGGCAGTGGAATGGGGGAAGAGGAGGTGCTCTTGCCTGTAGGCAAGAGAAATGAAGGTAAATAAAGACTTTCTTCACCTTGCACTGAGCATAACCTATTTAATAATAGTGGTTTTAATGGGCCAAATCACAAATAATAGGGTGTTGAATTCGTGTTGTGCTAAACTTCAGTGAAACTCCAACTGTGAGCCAACCAAACAGATTATAGCTGACATGTGTATATATCTGGCTGATGATCGCATTTTAACTCTGACTCCAGGGAGGGCTCCTAGGCACTTCTCCATCACAGATCTCAATAGTTAGTTTTCAAGAAGAAGGGTGAGTTTGAGGTTCATTAAACACGGTGAAATTTCCTAATGCATCACAATTACAAAAACACCTGTGCTAGGCAGAGTAACTTTCTTGTTGAATCACTGGATTAGACTCTTTAAGTTGATGTGCTTATGTTGGTTTATAAATCACTTTAACAAATAAGCAGCATTCCAAATTGCAATTTTCTTTCTTTAGATAATTTGATAATTGCAGCGTTCCTTCAAGTATTTATATGAGGAGGTTGGCAATTCATAAATGTTAAATTATACTGTATCTTCCTATTTGCCAATTGCATAAAATTACTGAACTAAATCTTGCAGCTATCAGAATAACATAGCTTAAGCTACAGTAAATTCTGAAATACAGCTATCCTGTGCAATGCAGCTCTAAATACTGTCAGTGCTCTGAAGAGTACTACCTGTTATTCAGAATGGATACAGCCATGTCACAACTGCTGTTCACTGGGAAAACAGTGCTCTGCTACTCAGGGTTGTTAAAGGTTTTCTAAATTTTTCCACCCAGGTTCATATTCTTTTGTTTGGGCTTGGCTTTGCAGAATTGCCTTATCTCAGTTGTTTTATAAAATATGTTCCTGGTCTTATTATTCCCTATGGCTCTATTTTTATTTTTCCATAATTTGTTTAATTATACAGGCTGGGTTCAAAATTCCTGCTGCTTTGAGGGAGGTGGGGTGTTTGGAGTGTTCTGTTTTGTTTTTTTTGTTTTTTTTTTTTCTTGAGTGTTTAATCAGTGAATGCATAAGAAAAGTCCAGAATTGTGGTTTAGCAACAATTCCAAGTTAAGGCTTTGTGGTCTTTTTTTTTTTTTTGGTCAGAGGAAAAATAAAAATATATATTTATAGTACAATATACAACAAGATTTGGATGGGCTGTTTTGATATTCCCTAGCAGCTCACATTTATTGATGTAATGTCTAAAGCCATCTTCATTTCAAAACAGAACGTATATACCGCGCTTTGCTGGAATTAAATCTACACCCCTCCTCCCCTGAAAAACAGAGGTGATATACTTCTGTCTCAGGTATTTCTATCCACAGGATTTCCTCATGGGCCTTTCTATACCTTAGAAGCTCTGAGCTCCCTTGATAATAAAAGGAGACAGGATGGGATTTTTTTTTCATTTTCAGTTTGGCTTTTTTTCTCTCGAACATGGTGTCCAGAAACGCCAGCAATGAGCAGTGCAGCCTGGGCTGAGGCGAATGAGGCAGAATGTCAGCATATGGATTCCTCAAGCACCAATCTGGTACAAAACTCTGTTATTAAGCCAGAGAACAGGACAGGGCATTTGACCCATCAGTGCTACTTTGCACAGAGGTTGCTCCCTGGAACTGATGATCACCAGTCTTGAATCTGCTGCAGTGCTCACAGATCGAGTTGGTAAATTGCAGAGGTATTTCTTTACTCTCAGATCCCAGGTAAGTCCTTAACATGTAGAGCTGCTTTTAAAGGTCCTGTATTTGAACCTTGTTTTGTTCTTTTTTTTTTTTTTCCTTTGAACTTAACACGAAATTTATGTTGTGGTCTCATTTCTTAAATATGAGCATATAGTTAAATTCTCAGGCAGGAGTTATTAGCATTTTGCCTTTGTAGCCATTTTCTAATCATTGTGCAGATGAAGTATTCCAGGACAAGAAAGTTACTGTAGTTTTTTAGCAAGTACCTCAGGCAATTTGCTGGCATATATCAGTGCACTTGTCAAACGCTTTGACACAGATGTCTAGTTTTGGCAGCCACAGAATTTGAATATCCTACCCTGTACATATCTATTCATAGAGTCAATTCAGATCCGGTGTAGGTGGGTGCAACTTCATTGACTTCAACTGTGAGGCAGCCGCCTGCACTCAAGCTGAATTTAGGCTTAGAGAAGTGTGCCTGAGAACAGCCTGGAGAGCACTCAAAATGGTCCTCCAAGACCTGTTGCTGTCTCTGTCTGTGAGCAGGGATGTGTTGCAGGTGTGACTGAACCAACAGGGCTAAGCGCCTCAAAGATAGATGGGCTGGCCTTGCCCTTCCTTTAATCTGCAGAAGCGTAATTTGGAATTGCAGCCAGCCCTGAGTGACGGGATGGTCTTGCTTGCCCTTGTGCTCCAATGCCCATCCTTACCCTCTCTATCACATTGCTTCTCCAGTTGGCCTGGGAGCAACTGTGGAGCCTGGGACTCTGCAGAGAGTTTTTGGCCACTATAAATATCCCAAACATCAAGAAGACATTTGTTCTCCCTCTGGCCAGATATTCTAACTTCTCACAGCTACAAATCCCCAGGAATATTAATCATTACTATTATTCACTTAGCTGAGCCTCTCACTAGTATCCCAGTAGGCATTTGGAAGGGAGGGTTTCTTTTCCACCTCTGGAGGAGCAGCTACCCCAAACTGTCATAGTGGTAGAGGTTCAGGCTGATGGCACAGAGACCCTTTGACACCTCAGATTGGTCCCAGTCACGTTGGGTACCCGTCAGAACACACAGCTTCCCCTCTGCTGCTCCAAAAGCCTTCCAGTGAGAGTTTCACATTGCAGAGAGGACAGCCAGGAAATTAATGCTGACAGGATCAGCCTCAATGTACCTACTAATATCCCATGGGTCTGTGGTGGCTGGTGCTGCCTCTGCAGCTGTCACTTCCCTACTCAGTGATCCTCCACACCATGAAATACATTAGTGCGGCTGGAGAGGAGAGGGAGGGTGCGTGTCCCTTGTGTTGCTAGTGATTGCCTCTCCTCCTCCATCCCAATCTAGAGCCACCAGATTCCCTGCCTGTGTGTCCGGCCAGGGGAGCCTACTGAATATATTGCAATTTGGAGCAAACCCCCATTTATTAGTGTGTTAATATTCTCGGACACCATGGGATTTTCTGAAGATTTGACTTGTTTTAGCAGTGCTACGAGAGAAGAACAAAAACATTCTTGTGGATGTTTGTTTGCCTGTAGATAGAAATACAATCACCACGTATGTTTGGATTTGTTACGGCTTATCGTGTCCAGATTTGATTTTTCTCAAGATGATCGTGAAATGAAACCCAGTGGGTTGACACAGTGCCTTTGCTTGTAAATCATTGCGCTGTGCTGCCCTGCTGCTATCAGAAATAATCACAAAATACAGTGCTACATGACACAGATCATCCTTTGGTTTGAAGAACACAGTGTTAATTTTATGCTCTCCTTTCACATAAACACCCTCACTTGCACCTTAACAAGCCCCCAAACATTGGTTACCAAACGACCATATTATATCATCCCCCCTTTTGTTCATTCGCTATAAAATTGAACAACTGGGATTGAGAGAATTTGGCCTCGATCCAAAACATGGCTAGATGCATCTGCATTTGGCTCTGTGCCCAAAGATATAATATTCAAATGTGAGTTGCCCTTAATTTTTGTTTAAATCATCCTTTTTACTTTTTTTTTTTCCTGGGAAGTGTACAGTGCTTGCAAGATGTTTTCCCCTCTTTTCAGATCTTTTTTTTTTTTTTAAGGCAATTTTTATCTCTTCTTTCCCCATGGAATTCAGAAAAGATAAAACCCTGTGGGACTGTTTATAAATTAAATGTTCCCCCCAGAAACTACTCTTCCAGAACCACTTAACATTTAATGAAGAATGGTATCATTTCTGTAGTTGCTTTTATACATCCTACAAAGTATATTGGGGAACCTTATTTCTCTGATACATTTTCTCCTTATATAAAAAGGGCTCTTACTACCTACAAAATTCTAGGGATTTTCTACTCGTACAGCTTTAGCTGCTGCTGGCTAATACTTATAAATGTGCTGGGGACAATAAGGGTTTGGTACAGATTGTTGTGGTGGACCTTCTCTGACTGCACCGGGCTTTGGGTAAGACTGGAGTAGATCTTTCTTTACAGTGGAGTTGCACCTAAATCCTTTGTGCATGAAGCTGACTGTGACTGAAGCAGAGGAGGACTTTGAGAAGCGGCACAGTACAAAATCAGCTGCAAATGCAGTCTTTTTCTTGCATTTCTCTGGCCATACTGCCCTAAAATCAGCGACATGAAGGCAGGGGAGCAATGGAGAGTGTGACTTTCAGCTGAGGAAACATTTGCTGCATTTTCCGTGCTTTAGTTGCTGTTATTAATACTGATAACGCTTAGCAGCAGTACCAATTATATTGGTGTAAATAGAGATTATAATGTGGTTAGGGATAACACAATTGACGATACGTGTGTTTAGTAAACAAGACTGTCAGTATGTATAAAACATCAGCAACATGTTAAAACTTGATATTTCATAAGACAGTAGAGCATGGGGATTGCTTTCAGACAGCAAGCTGAAAAAACATTTCATTTATAAATGAAACATGTTTTAGCGTTATAAACCCCAGCAGGCAATTCAACTCATTGGGGCTAATCATTCAAAATCTGCTCTTCTTTGGTAACAAGCTGAAAGAGAGACAGAGCGGCATTTCCAAAGACATTAGGGGTTTTACTTAGTCCTTAGGAACAAGTTTATTTTAGCTTTATGGGTTTTTCAGATTTAAAAATTGCTTTCTCCTCTATCTGGAGAGTAGTCCTAAAAGGGTAGATTTATTAATATTTTCCAGACTTACATGAAGAGTTATGTAAATAATGACAAATATGGAGACTTAAAATACCCACCACATGTGGCTGAGGAATTAAGGGTCTTCTTAGCTACCTGATCCAACACCTTGAGTAAGATATTTAAAACCAGGTGTGGTGAGTAATTGTAAATTAAGTGCTTGAGTGGCTGAAGCAGTTAGCAAAAGAAATTTATGCTTATTGTCCAGGTATTTCAGAGACTGAATTCCTCACTGTCACTTCTTTGGCTATTGTTACTGCTCTCTTACAATACTGTGATTTGTACAGGAGTTTTGTTAGTTTGCCATCAGGGCTGGCAAGGTGGATTACCAGCACACAGAAGAGGAGGTTTAGGTATTTGTAGGTGGATGTAAAAAGTTGAGTTGGTGTCAGTAAATGTTGATCTCTCAGAGAAAAACAGGTGCAAAAAATCTTGTCATTTATGAGGGATCAACTTTTACTGAAACTGACTCTGAAAAATCACCCATCCCTGGCTTGGCATTTTCTCTTCCTCCTCTTTTCTCCCTGCCTCCCTGCAACGGTAAAAGACTTTTTTCTCTCTATAATTGTAAATACAGTACAAACCTGGGAGATATATAGTGGCTATGGACATGACGTATTCAGCATTTGAAAAGAATATGATGAATCAAAGTGCTAAGCAAAAACACTTAAATACTTTCCTGTGAAACTCTGTTCTTGTCACACGGGTTGCAGTTAGCTAACATTGGGAGGAGACCCAGAAAAAACAAGTAGTGCTATTAAAATATACTGAGCATAACAGCACATTCTCTGCTCCTATTACTAGATTTAAAAAACATCTCGGTACAAAATGGAGTTCTACTTAAAGATACTGGGAAGGTAACTCTTAGCTTTATGTGGTATAATGAAGTCCACTTAGAAACTGAAAAATGTAAATGATATAACAAAGTTCCTTTGTACTTATCTCACAAAAAATAAACATTGTGAGTTGTTGATGAGGCCTGAAATATAACCTAATTTGAGAAAAAGTGCTGAATGTAATGATAGGGAGGAAGAAAATAAGCAAAGTAAACATATATCTGCATGGAACAAAGGAGTCATAGATTCCTCTAGGAAAAGAGGGGGAAAATGTTTGTTTCTCCTAATGTGATGTTTTAACTTTCCCAAAATGTTCTTACTAGAAAGTCTCATAGCTAGATATTTGTTCATACTGAATCTACTCCTTACACATTTCATATATGGCACGGTAACTTCCACAAATGAATCATCACAAGTGTAAACCATTTCTTAATTTCAAGTAAAGATTTTCACCAGTAAGTGTTACTCTCCATTAACCACTAGCAAGGAGGTTGATGGAAAAAAAGCATCAAAATAATGTTGCCTCTCTTAAAAAGAGTAAGTGGAGGCAGACCTAATTTGTATATACTGCTGTTATACAGCAGCACCAATGAAGCATGATTTGTCACCTGCTGACATTTTGTTCAACTGACGACTGAAGAGCACAAAGTCTACATGGTTAGACACTGATGTCAGGCTCAGTGGAGGTGTAGAGATACAGAAAGAATAAACATCAGAAAAACAGGCTTGGTATGATTTGACCGCTTGGGTCAAAAAGTCAAAGACTCATTCCGTTTCTCCAAGGACCAATGTAACTGGCATCTGCACCAGGAGGCTGTAGCTGCAAGATGATTGGAGTAGCATATGACGTAGCCCTTCAGCTGCATGAAACTTCTACTCCCACCAACTGTGGGTGTCCTATGCAAAAACACACAGCAGCTCTCAAAATACCAGAGCAATGAGGGCACTGCATCATTTTTTTTCTAACAAGACGCCCTGAGACTAAGCTGAAGCAGAGATGCCTATGAGAGCTGACCCCCAGGGCAGGGAGGTAGACTGAGCACTTCTTGTTGCTGCCTCCTAAAAGTCACGCGTGGCTGTGGAGGTCCATGTGTCACTGCAACTGAGTATTTCCACTTGAGTCAGTGGGTTGCTGATAAGCAGCTGCAGATGTGCATTGTGTTCACATTGATTAATCAGTGTTATTTTTAAGTTTGACATGGAGAAAGTTGTGGGAACTGTCTCTTGTGAGACTCTGCCCTGAGAGCACCGGACCCAGTGGCTGTGTTACACAGAGGGTGGTGTTTCCCCATGCTGACCAGCTGCCACTCAAATACAGCCTCTAATGAGCTGCTTAGATTCGAGTAATTTCTGAACAGTGAAAGCATCATGCAACTTCCACTTATTCATTATCAACAAGTGCAAAGGCTGAGATGCTTATGAATGTGCTTGAGTGCAGATGCTTGCTTTTTTTTTCCACTCGGGCTTATCATGTGTCTCTTGCCCAGCTGCTGTCTGGGTTTTTTCCACGGCACTTTCTTTATTCCATCTCCCCTGCAGTTCCCCATGGCAAGAGCTATGCCGGCTCTCCTTTCAGCTGCCTCCTCCGCAACAGTCAAACTCCTGTTAAAGCAACTCAAATCTTTCCGTCAGATATTTGAGTGACTGTATTATGGACATCATGGATCACATATGCACATCATATCACTGGATTGTGCTGTCTACTGCTAATTTTAGGTTACAGATTTTCTCAGGAATGAATGAACTTTTCTATGGCTTGTGAAGCTACAACTTCATCTTTGGTGCCACGGGGTTACTGAGAGGCAGACACAAACACTTCAGCTGGTTACTTTGTCATTATTTTCCTGGAAATGGTTTAGATCTAACTCATGACCAATCTTTTCTGTCCATCTTTCCTTCTAACATCTTTGACTTTTTTTTTCTTTTTTTTTTTTTTTCCCTGTCATTAAAGTGTCTCACATCATGTCTAGAGAGACACTTTTCTTCTCAGTGGGAAGGGAGGCATTGTTTACTGTAACACCTTTTCTTGAGGATTTGCTTTCTCTTAAAGCCAAGGCAGGCACTTTTTCTGTCCTTGAGCAGTAAAGTTCTGAGAAGCTTCATGAACTGCAGTGAATGCTGCTTACTCTCTGAAATCTCTCTGCAGTTTTAAGGCAGCTGTTGAGGCAGCTTTTCACCCTAGCAAAAAACGTAATGTTTGATCCTCACAAGATAACTGTTCAATATTTGATTCCTATTCCAACATTCTAATTAAAGACAAACATGAAAAGTTCACTATCTAACATACGTAGTGTAACCACCACAAAATTAGGTTAATGTAACAGAAATTATATACTTTCTGAGTAGGAAAAAAAATAAAAAATGAAAAGACAGTTACTTTTCAGTAACAGCTTTAAAAAGCAAATCTTACATGGAAATTTTAAAATTATTTCTAAAAAGCCCATATACATTTTAGGAGATCCTCAGAATCTGCTGTAAAGGCTTTTTCTGCCTGGTTTCTTCCATTGGCCTGTAGCAGGTTGCAGTCTTGCAGGGTCTAGCCCTTGCTCTGTGGCTAGCACTTCCCCAACGCACAGACAGATGTCTTCAGCCTCCTCCATCTGAAGTTCATGGGCAGCCAAAAACTCTCTGATCAAGCCTTTGATGCAAGTGGGTTTTTTTGCTGTTCCTATCTCAAAGAGTAACTCTTGCTATTGGTAGTGATTAAGACCAATATGATAGTAACACTTCAGTGCAAGGGCCAGTCCCACGGGCATGGTGATTACATGGGATCAACCTGAAAAAGTGAGAATTCAGTCCTTTTTCACCTTCAGGTTGCTTAATTCTCATTGAAGAGAGCACCCTATAGAAGTGATGCAGAATTAGTCATCCTTGTAAATGTTGCATAGTGTAAATGCAAGTTACTTTGTGGTTTGCAACCAGAACACGGTTGCATCCAGCTCTCTGAGTGCAGACCATTATTTTAACCCCAGAGAGCTCTTGGGCCTTCTGAAATAGCTCGTAGAAAAGGCCTATGTAATTTATAAAAAAACCAGGGTTGCTTCATGGTTTGGATTTCTTGAATCAGGGAAATTAAAGATGTCTTTGCTATTATTTTTTCTGTATTTTCCCACTTCCCCACAGAGTAGGCAATTGATGATCACACTGTTTCTCCAAGTCCTCTTCAGAAACTGAAATACTAGAAGCATGCTTCTTCTTCTTGTTAACCTTTTTCTGTATTCCAGCTTTCCACCACCAGTAATTCCAGAGATTTGCATTCCAAAATGCTAAATGTAATCTGGCATTCCTGCTATTCTTCCAAAGACCTACTTATCACAGCATATGTAGGGATAGGTAGAAGTTACCCTCTTGAAGTCTATCTTAATTTAGTTTAACTATATAAGATGTATTTCCTCCCTTCTCCAATGCCTGCCCTAGAGTGGTGAGTTAGATGTAACATATTAATCAATACAAATTTTCTGTGATTCTGTGGTGGTCTCAAAGTAGTGTGGGAATAGAATGGAGAGACTGTATTACAGTTGCTAAAATGTATACGAACTGCATGAATGAGGTTTCCTGCACCATGTTGTCAGCTTTTGTGAATCTGTAACTTTTTTGTCAAAATGAACTGGGGTTGGACGGGAAAAGCAGCTAAAATCAAATGAATATTCAAATTCTTATTCCTATTAAGTATGTAATTCTTCATAAATTTCAGTGAGTTTTGGTGCCAAGGCAGAAATGTGAATTATCTACAGCTTACTATGTGGATCCTTAAAGGAGCTTCTGAACAGCATGGGGAGTGCTCCGGTTCCCACAGGATAGGACTCTTACCTTGGTGGGAAGTGATTCTAAGGCTTCCCACCTGTATAAAATCATGACACAGCAGTTTGTTAAAACAGTGGTGGTAAAATGCAATAGTTGAACACTTTATTTGCTTTACTTTTGACAAGCTAGGACCCCTAGCTTAGAGTGTTCACATCGTCTCAGTCTTGTCGCAGGAATTTCATTTTACAGCTTTGGGGGTTTTGTGTTTGTTTTTTGTTTGTTTGTTTGTTTGTTTTTCTTTTAACAGCTACTTAGAAACCTTGTCATACACAGTATTTATCTGTTTTGTTACCTTTTGTCGTATTTGCCTGCGAGCATCAGGTTGAACACAAGACAGGTAAATACCTCTATATAGGTTCTAACCTCATTCATTTTAAAGTATTCTTCAGCTCAGAAAGTTGATTGTAAAAATAGTGTGTGTGTTTCCTGCTTACAGTTTTGTTCCTTGCCGGTTACTATGCAGTGCACATAATACCAAAATACTTTTTTTTTTGGTAAGAAATACTCCTGTAAGCTCAGCCTGCTATCCAAGAGTCTAAATACCTTCTTCTCTGGTTGTTAACCATCACCAGCAGTAGAAATGCAACAGACCATATTTTCCCCTGCCACATCTTTTCATTCAAGGTTAGACTTAACATAAAGTTAGAGTTAACACTCTACTCATGTATTTTTAAACTAGTTGTCAATGCTGCTTCCTAAAAAAATTAAATAACCAAGCTCATTCATTGCTGTTTTGTCTCTGCAGGGCAGGCAGGGAGCAGAAGCAGTAATAGACAAAAGACAAAAAAGACAAAAATAGACAAAGAATTGATGCCTAAGCAGATATAATTTAAAGGCAGTAATAAAATATTTTTTTTAATTCAATGACAAGTAGTTTCTTTATTCCAAATACTTATAATATTGAAGGAGTTATGCATAGTTTCTTTCTCTTTCTTTGTGAAATATGCAGTTTTTCCATAGGGAAAAATTATAAAATTCCCTAGTAAATTTGTTAAATTGTTTGCAGGTGTCAGTCATAAGTATAGACATGAATAAACCACAATAATGGTTGTATAATATTAAAATATCATAAAACAGAAATACAGCATGAATAAACAGAAACATAAAGAGATCTTGAATGTAGTTCCATTTTTTTGTTGCATATGGTAATCTCTGGACTGTGCATGCATCTCCTCTGTTCTAAAGATAGAGCAACCTGCTACAATTTCATTTTAAAAGGGAGTAAATTTTTGGGGGGAAGGGAGATATTCTGGTTCAAAGCAGTGTAAAGAACTGTGTTCTTGATATCTTACAAAATATAAAGAAGTATTTTCATTCTCTAACATAAATTGTAGTAAACTTTCTTCAGCATCTATGAATATCTGTACTCTCACCACAGAAGCTTGCTAGCGTTCTTGACATTTAGCGTCAAGCACAGAATTTACTGTGTACCATGTTTATTTCTATTTTTTTCTTGACGCTGCAATGGCTTTCTTAACACCCAAAGAAAATGTATTTGTTTCTGTTGAAAGGTGGCTAGCTTTTCCATGTTGACTCATAAACTAGTGCAGTTGTATGCAGTCATTTTCTTTGACTTCATGTAGGGTACTGCCAGGTATAAGACCCCGAATAACTATGTTACTTCTACAGAGAGGCAAAATAGAAAGAAAAAAAATCTTTTCTGTGATACTTTGTTAGCTAATTTAATTTTTCATTTTCCACACTCAATGTTTAAAACCCAAATATTTAAAATATAAAAAATTACACACCTCAGTAAAGTGAAACTGATATTGCATACTTTAAGCAAATCATCAAATATGTTGTCCAGATTTCCAATGCCGTACACAGCTGTGTGTGTAGCAGGATACCCATCACCAAAATATTTTTACTCTTGGATGAAATTTTCATATTGTGAAGCTCTCTATAAGCATGGTGATTGATCTGCATTTATCTAGGCTCAGGCATCTAGTGACAGAGGAGAGTACAAGCATCTGACTTGGCCCTGAGACTACTCTGGGCTTAGAGCAAATGAATCCTGCTGAACAGTTTTAGATTCAGGAGAGGTATGCTCTCTGTTACTTGAGGGTGAGGAAGGAGTGTGCAAGGCAGGTGCTTCAGCAGAACAGATCCTTATAGGAATGCTTTCCTAGACCACAAAACCAGGACCATTAGTCTTTTATGCCATCTTTACAGCACTCTGACACCACTCCACTGAAGAGCTAGAGACTGCCTTCCTGCAGCGATGCTACGCTTATAAACGTATGAGAAAGGACTGAGGCAATGTCAACCCAGCCTCACCAACAGTCCTAGAAATATCTTGAGGGGTTATCTCAATATTGCCATGCACAGGATACTTCTGTGGAAGAGACATGTCTTTATTTTGATGAAATGCAGAATGCTAAGGAAGTGTCATGTAGATAATATTTCCTATTTATCTACCCCGTCAGCAGCCCCTACTGCACTTGTCCTGGAAACAACTCTGCTAATAGATTGGCTCCTGATACAGTGTCTGAAGTCCTTGAGCAATTATTTTTGGTTATTATTTTGGCTCAGAACAAGGACAGCTTTCTGTAAAATAAGTGCTGGTTCAAGCATTCTCTGCTTTTTCCCTAGATGTGTTTGCACGTGTGTGGTGGATATATAATGATGTGATATCTCTGCATCTAGAATTTGGTTAATTTCTCTTGCAGTCTATGTCAAATCATCAAGTGTGACTGTGTGGTACCATGAAATAAATCTCCCTTGAAAACCAGTGTAGTAGTTGTGGGCTGAGCTGAGCTCGGTGCCAATCAACAAGAGTCATGTTATTCTGCTGTGGCATTAACTTGTCTCTTCCCTTCAAGACAGAACCATTAACTGGAGTTTGAGGGACAGCACTCATGTTGTGGGGTCACAGTCAGCCATGCAGTTCGTCTGCAGGGACACAGGAAAACCTTTACTTTGGGGGACACCTGAAGTGCTCTGGGGTGTGAATTGGTTTTTGATGGCAAATACTTCTTCATAGCCCCACAACTAGTTTGCAGATGTAGCTGGCTGTCCAGGTGGGGTTTTATCTGCTTGCCAGGCTTTTGTTTGTGACAGTATGCAAATAGGAGTGTCCTGCACCTCCAGATAATGACAAGGAGTAGAGTTAATTTTTAAGGAGAAGCTGCATAAGCATGCTACAGTTAAAGTTCTTGATGTAAAGAAAGTCACCAATTCACAAAGGAATTTGATTACCTCTATCCATTATACACACACAGTGAGTGATCGTGCTACTAACCATCTGTCATCTATTTCATTTGCATCATCAACACCTGCCCTGTTTATCTGCTACATTCCTTTCTTCGCTGAATTCTTACACTGCTTTAATAAAATACAGAAATGTTATTGTTAAAAACCAATTAATTTACAATCCTCCATAGAGATAGTATTACTTATAATTCAATTTAGCTTCTAATGACCTGCTTTCTTGCAAAATGACTTAATTTTAGTGTCAAAGATTAGTTATTAGACATTACCCTGCTGTACCAGTCATGTACTGCTGAGACAGGCAAAGCAGCTCTAGGTGTCCCTGGTCATTAATCAGAACTCGGAGACATTTTCCCTTTAACTCATTACAGAACCTGG
This sequence comes from Cuculus canorus, assembly GCF_017976375.1. Taxonomy (NCBI): domain Eukaryota; kingdom Metazoa; phylum Chordata; class Aves; order Cuculiformes; family Cuculidae; genus Cuculus; species Cuculus canorus. Next base: position 108,136,286 of record NC_071402.1, on the reverse strand, counting down.
TTTAATCTGCCACTTTTAACTGTTTGCTTTAGGGAGTATTTTGAATATGCCTTTCCTTATGTTTTCATATTTTGGGTGTTCAAGTTGGGGAACAAAGCTAGAAGTCTGATCGCTTTGGAAAAAGCTCTCATTGCCAGTACTTTCCGCAGTCTCTTCACCAAAGAGTTCATTTTGCATCTCAACCATTATGTGAATTGGACATTAAAATCAGTACTTCCTTTTCTGTACATCAGTTTTGGGGAAATTAATGCAATTGGATTTTCCACACAGTTGTAGTGCTGGGTATACTTCCTTCTTACTACGAGAAATGGTATGACAAACATACTGCACAGAGTTCAACCTGCCTTCCCATGAGGGACTTTGCAAGGCAGCTACTGCTAGTCATCTCCTTCTTGGCCTTCACAGAAGGTGTTGTGAAGCAAATGGCCAAATCCAGCCAATTCTCACAGCATCAATTGGGCTCGTGGGCATTCAGAAGAATGGCTGGGTTTGCAGTGTGCACGCCGATGCTTCGTGTACAAAAATATTATGTACATTCTAGGGCTGGGTCAACTTCTTCTTTCTCGCTATATCCCAGGCAAGGGTTGGCTTTTCTTAATCATTATTAGTATGGCTTGTCTCTTTCTCAAGTGGCATAACACTTCACTGGGATTAACTGTATTTGTGGGGCATTTGCAGACTTATAGGACAGTAAGGATGGATTTGATCTCTGGAAAACAGTCTAAAGCACTGTTTCTGTGACACATAAGGGAATTAACTGCCACTAAATTAAATCTGAAATCTTTAGAGCATTTCAGCAATAAAGGGCATAAAAATTACATATACAAATGGAGGGATTATGTATAGAAATTAAACCTTGTAAACAATTTATGATGGCTTAAGCTTTTGAACAATTACACACAGTATTTTTAAAAAGCAAAACAAAGTTAAAACTCCAGGTTCATCAAAACCAATTCAAGGAGATGGCACCTGGTAGGATCCAACATGAAAAAGGTTATTTCTTCTATTCGCAGCCAAGTCTATATGCTGCAGTACTACTTCCAATAAAATTTTATTTTTAGCATGTTTAAGTGTTGCAGCTTAGAGTGGGTGAATTTTTTATTTTCCCAAAATACAGTCACTGCTGTCTTTCAAAAACTGAGAAGCTACCTAGTGTAATAAAAGACAAATAATGTCTCATCTGACTTCTTGACAACTGCATGCCATGCTGGTAGAATAAGAGATGCTCATTATTTTCCTAAAGCATAAGAATTGTCTGTACAGTGTAGGCTGACGAAACTTCAACAGCTGTCTTCTAAGAAGCAGGTTTTTTTCACAATAGACTATCAAGGGACATGTGAATAGTACACCAGACTAACTCTTAAACAACAGGCGTTCTTACAAATGATCAAACTCAGCTATGAGCGCCTAAGAATAACCTCTTTTGGATGGCAGGGGTGGGACATTGCTCTTCACGTAACGCAAATTCTAAAGCTGTACATAAAACATTTTGCTGGGTGAATGCTCTGTTTATATAGCTTATAATATTTGCAGACAAAATCCATCTGAAACACTGATATCTTAAATACCACGAGGATCAACTCTTTGGACAATACGGTAAATCTGTATGAGCATCTTTAACAGCACTGCTTTCCAAATGATATAGACTTATTGTTTCTATCAGACTAATAAATAATTCACATTTCTAAATGGTTTCTACTTAGGGTGGTGGAGCATTGAGGAAGGGTAGGAAACATCCAGCTAGAGCCTAAATGTCTTCAGACATAATCCTAAAATAATCCTGTTTTCGAATGGTAAAAGTTCGTGCCTCCTGCTCAGGCAGCACCTCATCAGCATCCAGATCAGGAGTTATGCCAAACTAGCTGTAATCTAATATGGAAATGAGATGTTGGCCTTGATATTGTGTCATTCTTCTGAATGGGATCACCTGCACCCATATCTCCTAGGAGGAAATTTCAAACAGAGTTAGCTCCTTAAACCTTCTAATTAAAATGAGAAATCCCCAGGCTTCCATGACTCAGCCTCAGAAAAAGATTATTAGGAATTTAATAGGGAAAATATCACATCTCAGACCATCTGTGACCCAGTGCTCTGTGAGAATTTAAAGAAAACTGGAGGGAGGAGGTGCACGCTCCAAAGCACACTCTAGGAGTACTTTGTTGGAGCTGCAATAAATCAACATAGTTAGAGTACAGCCTTTTTCAGATTTAATTACTGTTACATAATTATTAGCAAAGCAGTCTCCTCTGAAACTGTAAAACTCATTACATCAAAAATCCCCAAGCTCCTGATGGAATTTATGAACTAGTTACTTTTTTCCTAGCTCTGGGAAAATGCAGTAGGATGCATTTGGTTCTGTCTCCAGCAAATTTTTAGTGTGCTGATCTATTCTATTCTTCGTAGTTTCAGGGAATGTTCCCTATTTGACCTTTTTTTTTTATTATAAATTTTGTTTGTTTGCATTTGTTTGCCTTTCTGCTGCTGGCACAGAGTCTAGATATAAGCACTTAGGGACAGATACCTTTTCCCCCTCACTGAAAAGAATTCGCATCTCATTTCCTCCATCACTCTAGTAGCCTCTGACTTGAGCTAAAGTATGGATTCCCTCATGGAGATGCCAAAGAACAAAATTTTCATTGTCTTTTCCCAGAGGTTTTGCTATGAATACACAGCCTTAAAACCTGCCAATGATCTGAACAAATTGCCACCAGGGAAGGCCGTTTGGAGTCTGTATCAAGCAGGCTGAGGCCAGCCCTTCCCTGACCATTGCTGTCGAATTTGAGACCATTGACAGCTGCCTCCTGGCTCTCCTGTAGGATAGTGGAGAGAATGTATAATGCTTTAATTAATGGACTGACCCTTAAATCCATGACATAGCCTCATAGATAGAAATACTATGAGATATCCTCTATTTCTGAGAGAACAAGTGAAGTATGGTAATGGTAACAACTCCTTTAGGGTCCTGTTATTTCACAGCTGGTGGGGCTGGGCTGAGCAAGAAGCAAGGTCTCAGATCAACCAGGTGAAAACAACTACAGCAATCTTCCCTTTCCTACTTCTTCCCTCAGCCTGTAAATTGTATTTCTTAACAGACCTTATGCTAGCAGAGCCTAGCCTTCAGCCTCGGGAAATATGCAAAAACTAAGCCTGACTTAGGCTGCTTATGGGCTCATGAGTCGCAAGTCTAGGGAAAGCATCACGCTATGTACAGTGAGATAGTAACATAATCAATGCATTTGCGCTACAGCAGAAAGCTGAAATCATATTTGTCTGTTGAAAATGCTGTGGTAATATCATCATCAGGTGCAAGAAGACTCCTATGCTTTTTCTTGAGCTGTTCTGGTAAGTTTGTAGCATCAGAGAATAACTGCTTTTCCCGTGTTTACCCTGCAAAAAATATGAGTTTGTGGTTGAACAAGTTGACCTGCTGTTTCATGTGAAATTGTAAATCTTATCAAGGCAATTTTATAGCTGCCCAAAATGTCTTGGTTCAACTCAATTTTGTTTACTTGTAGACTCAATAGTGAAATAACACTTACACCAAGGTTTAAACTAGTGACTTAGAAAACTTGAGATACTGATACAATAGGTCAGGAATATAGGGATATTCATTTTTGCTCTGCATTTAGTATAATTTAATTATCTTCACAGATATCTCTCATGGTAGGTATGACAGGTTGCAAAATAACAAGAAATCCATGCAAGACAATAAAATATAACTTAATTTTGCATAACATTTTAATGTGAACTGAATCTTAAATTGTTTAATAGGGTTAAATGATACATTTATAATATCCCAAAAGAGAGATTGAGGAGGCAAGCAAGAATGAATAGGAGCTGCCTTTTCAAAAAGAGAGATATGGATCAAGGATCAGGATGTGCATTTCACATGGCACTAGCTGAAGTGAAGTTTCCTGTACTGCATTTCTGGTAGACAATAGATGAACAGATGGTTTAGACAGAAAGAGAAAATTATTAAGACAGTTTATAACTTGATTTTTAAATGAAGAAGTCAATATAGTTTAAATGAAAAATAGAATTATATGATTCTTTTAAAAGTTATTTTTTTTCTTTTCTTCCCTTGGAAAAAAGTGGTTGGGGTGTTCTGGAGAAAAAGGTCTTGAGGAGATCATAAGGAGAAAAAAACTACAATAGTTAAGGTAAGAGGAATCAATAGGGTAATGCTTGTTGGTGGGCTGAAGAAGAAAACTTTGTATACAAATCAGAAGATAAAGACGGGACATGAAGATAATCCTAGATAGTCCATGATAGAGCTTGAATTGAAGAGAGCTCTGTCCTGATCCAGGTCAGGGAGAGAAGAAATAAAAGACTTTTTGAGGGCTCTCTCCTTATCTGAGCAAATCTTTTTATAAAGCATCTTGCTAGAAAATTGTATTGAGCTTATTTTCTTGAGCACATCCTTACTTTATGAAAGATGGGCTCAGGTTGTTTATTGGCGTGGAGGCAGAGACCATGATTTGGGCAGTTATGTGGGCCACTGGGTAAAGCATCAGATTGAGGTCTCAGATACTTGAGCAAGTTACCATAGCTTAATGAGTTCCTGCGTAGCAGCTGGGCTGTTGCAAATGTAGGGTAGCACACGCTAATTCAAACTATTTTCACTGGGGCTCAGCTGATGCATGGCAGCCATTATGCCGAGGTAGCTCAGTCATATGTCTGAAATCTGATTTAAGGAATCTGGGTTCAGCTCGGTTCAGGAGGCCTGTCCGCCAGGCTTCTGCTCACTTTGTGACTTCTTTGGGCAACTATTTCGTTTTGGCTTTCTCATGTATATAGCAGTAGTAACGATGCCAGCTCACAACTGTGAAGTATTTTGGGGCGGAGAGAGAAAAAATGAAGAGGGGGGAAATGTTATAAGAGCAGTATGTTTCTATTTGTTGCTGATTAAAAGCATGGAGTATGCTGACCTTTGGGTGAGTTTAATGCAAAGTTCTTATGCTTGTCTTCATTAATACCTGAGTAAATCCAGTCTGTTTAAAAGGGTATTGCTAATATAGGTGAAGGCAGAATTTTGCCATAGGGACAAAGCCTTCTGTTGGTGAGCATGCATAACCTCAGGTGCTCCTGTGCTCCCAGGAAAAGTGCACAAGCATCCATTTTTTACAAATAAAATATTCTTTTCAATCATTTAATATAGAGAGATTTGGTGTCTCCCTTGTTTGCAATGGAAGTGTTCCCCTGTGGAAGGATTTTTATTCTGTCTCTGTGTGGTGATCATAACATGTGGCACTCCAGACAGCTATTCTGCTCAGAGCTGAAAAACACCAAGCTTTTCCTTTAATACTACAAATAAACATTCGTGGTTTTTTTTTTTTTTTCTCATAAAGTGGTATTCTAAGCATCGTGCCAGTTCTTCAAGTGACAGATTCTTTTGGAGGCAAAAGGAAAGTATCAGTATTTACTGGTTACCATAAGTATTTCCAAACAATTCAAGAAGCACTAAGTCCTAAAATATTTATGTATGCACATCAGTTACAGTACTCTGCTACCATTTATTGGGCAGAACGACAAAATACATGTATCAGAGTTACGATTACTGTGATAATTACTTAAGGGAATCGCTCCGTAATGAAAATTAAAAATAAAACCATAGTATCATGTACAGCAATGAAATATTTGTGGAATGATTTATTCTAAAGCCACGGAAGTGGTGCATATTTCAAAATATTTGATTCAGAAAATTAACATCTTGCTGCAAAACGGTCATTGTATTCTTACAATAACAATTTTAGAAGTTGCAAAGGACAATGCTTCTCACGTACTCACAGTCAGTTTCATGTCTTGCTCCTCCTGTTACAAAGGACTTTCAGACAATAAACTCGCAAATTGCTACAAAAATCATCTGATATTACTCCTGCGTGCATTAACAGTGGATGATAATGTGGAACAGCAGAGCAAGAATTGAAGATCTTGGTTTGGGGGTCCTGCCTCAAAAGCATAAGCAGCCTCTGCTTAGTTATTCATCACACTAAAGATTTTCAACAGAGCTGTGCTAACCCCCTCAGCTACCGCTTCTGGGCTGGCAGTAGCAGCTGTCTCTTACCATTATGCCCCGAGGAAGCAATGGCATTTGCCAGCAACTCCCTTTGTGTCTAACTCATTTCCTACATTCTCTTCTTTCATTTGCATAGTCAACTGGTCCTTATGCCTCAAGAAAATCAGGAGAGCATCTGAGGAATAAGTTGTTAGAAATGGAGTTTTTAAACATCACACCAGGAGGTGCATGCACAGACCTCATTATATTCCCAACAGGTCTGCCAGCTCACGAGAACATAACACACCAGAGACTCTCTGTACTAAGAGTTGACAGTGCTAAAATAAAGAAGGCAGCTCCCCTGCTCCCTCCCCTCTCAGGAAATCATTTTGTAAATGCAGTGAAATATTTCTGTGAATCCACTTTCCATCGTGATGCCCTTCTGGTGGACAGAACTTACTGATGTCAGGAGTGCTAGAAAGAGTAGGACTTAAGTTATAATAGGCTGTCTGCTTCTATTGTTCTTCCCTCCATCTGTCTCCCTTCTTTCACAGCAATTTAGCCTGGGGTTGTCCCAAAAGCATTAGCTAGAAATTAGTCAAAATAACCTGAAATCCTAGAAGAGGTTAGATCAGAGACTTGTTTCACTGAACCTCTTCGGAATCAGAGCTTCAGCAACATTAGTGCTTTGATCTCTGGTGTTTTTTCCCATTTGTGATTATGTGATGGTGTGCTGATGCCTTTGCTGCCCAGGAGATACCTGGCAAAGGTGTTTTCCAGGCTAGGGGCTGGGGTGGCATCAACTGCTCTGAACAACCAACTGCTAATGATGCCTCAAAAGTGCCTCTGATAAATAACAGTCATTAAGATACCCCTGATCTTCTCATTCTTTTTTACCAGCCCAGTGGATATTTAGCAAAACTAACCTCCTAGTCCTGCGTGGTGTTTAAGTCTCTGTTAAGTGCTTTCAGTCTGTTCCTTGATGCACTGTGATTTTAGGATGTTGGAAAATCTCCTCTTTTGCCTCGGCCTCGTGTCCTCTTATTGTGAGTTTGGATATGGCTGTGTTTGATGTGGTTTCCCAGCTATAAGTGGAACCCAGGCACAGCTGAACAGTGCTGAACTAAACCAGATGCCGACTTATCGGACAAGTGGCAAGGGTTCAATTGCAAATGCTGTTAATGAAAAAGAGATAATTCTGTGCCTATGATTTTGGCCTTATTTACTGTTGACCTGGTGCTGACTGCCACGTCACAGCTGGTGCCAGTTGTATTTTTGAAGCAACAGAGAAAGTGTGCTAGAAATCTCTAACAATTTTACTAGCAAAGCTGGTCAGAAAACTTCCAGCAAAGCAAAAGCACTTTGAAATATCTTGCTTTGGTTATGAGAAAGACTTAATAATTGGGTGGTTTTTTTGGAGTAGGAGGAAGAGGTACAGAATGAGCACTGCTGTGACTTACATGGGCTTGCAGCCTAGAGTAAAGACCTGTCGTGTGGGATGCTGGTGCTCATGAATGGGCTGCTATTATTTGAAAGGGCAGTTTATAGTCGTTTTTCTCAGTCAGGCAATCGATCAGTCAGACTTGAACCTAGAGGCATAAATCCACAGTAATCACACTTTGGTTGGCTTTGTTGTGCAATGATGAACCTGGTGTTGCTGGGCTGTGATGTTAGTGCTAGAAGGTATCTTTGAACAAGCAGTGTCACTTGTTCAGGCATGACAAGGTTGTGCTACAACCCTATAGAAAATGAAATGTATGCGCAATTTATTGCCTTTAACTAGTTAATGTACTCACACTAATGACAGCGTACGCACAACTCTGTGTACCTTATGCAAAAACTTAGCAGTACTTAACTAACAGAGACACTGTATGCCACCATCAAGATTTGGGTTCTTTGGTAGTTCTCAAGCTTTGTAGTCAGTGTTGGTGTTACATCATCTTATATTTTGGCCCTGTTGGCTCCGAGAGAGGTATTGGATTCTCAGTGCTTTTAAAAAATGTGCTGTCATGGTCAGGAGGCTGAACTGCTATTAGCAGTCTGACCATGGATAGCTTTCTTATAAACATTGGTTATATCTGTGGTTCTATGAATGCCTGTAGATGTTCCTCAGTCTTATTAGGATACACTAATTTCAAATGATGTTAGTGGTTTTGGACCTGTTTGTACTCTTCTACGTACTTAGGAAACATCTAGAATAGCTTTTCTGCCAGCAGGAATCTGACTTCACGTGCCTACAGACCGTTCTGCAAATGAGCCTCTGTAGTGACCAGGGAACCTAAAATTTAAGCCATATGGAAACTTACTGTGCATATTAAATTGCATGCAGCAGCGTTAACAGCATTTTGATTTGTGGCTGCAAGTAATAAATGAATTATATTAATTTTGTAGCTGCAAGCTAATTTCTCCAGAATTACTTTTTAATAACCAGCATCATGTTCACTGGTAAGATTTAAATACATTTAGGAACAAATCTGAGAATTTTTTCCTTTAAAAAAAATCTAATGTGAAATTATCATTTGAGATTGAGTTTATTCAGTAATTCTCTAGATATTTCAAAGTAAAATGTCACATAGCAAATGAGTGACCTGGAGACCAGATTACCTGTACATGATGCAGGAGGTAGGATTAATCATAGCTGGAACAGGTAAACTAAGCAAAGACTTTATTTTCTCTGGCTAACTTCACGCATACTGGCCTGCCTACAGGAGAGAAGGGACAGGTAGAACACTGATCTAGGATATCTGAGCACTGAAGTTATTCCTCCTTGTGTGTGGTCCTTCCTTGGTGATAGCTTATCCTTTTTGTAGGATGAGTTGCTTCCCAAACTTCTCGTTGGTGACAATAAGAAGGCAAAGGATGTCGGTGAATGTATGCTTGCAGCCTAGGGTTACTAGAAATGTGTGTGGTCCCCTGTAAAATATCTTCTCTTATGCCTTGGTCCATTAATAATGTATTTAATATATTAATACTGATACCGCTAGTGCTTTTTTTTTTGCCTGGAGCAGTACTGAATTTGAGAGGAGGGCACATCCCAACACACAGACAGGAAAAAGAGTAGAAGGTATACGACCACAGTAGCAGTGAGATATTATGCTCCGGCAGCTTGTACTGTTAGTCTCTCATGGAGGCCACTAGGCACAGCTTAAATGAACCACTGAAGAGCTTTTCCATAAGGCTGTGCCTGTGGTAGAGGCCATTACTCATGGCAGAGTCACCATCTTACAGAACGTGCTGACATCTGTGTGAGTACCTGAGGGTATGGGGAACCCGTGATTGAGTAAGATGTGGATGTATTGTACAGCAACATATCTCCTCTAGGGCATCTTTTGCAGGCTCAGCTGTTGTGAAGTGCCTGTTAATCCAGCATGAAGGCTGAAGTAACTGTTATGGGGTAGATGACCTGCTGTGCAAAGCAACTGCATCTTTCAAAATAAAGATAGACTGAGTTGTAGCTGGGACACACTTGCTGTCCAGGCAGAGCACACTGGCACCCCACACACATTTAACGTGCCTCTTCCTGAGGAAGTAATTCTCTGAATTTGTTGTGACCACAAAATAGCATTTTTTCCTGCAGAAGCCAAGTACTTCCTTATTATTGTCTCCACTGGGTGCTACAGCGCATCCTCCCCTGAATTATTCTATCTGCTAGGACATCCCTGGTTGTACTTCTGGTGGCATTTATTCACATCCTGCATCACTTGTTACGTTGGGGCTGTGTTTCTGTAGTTGCAATATCTGTCATTCTGATTTCTCAGTTTAATTATCTTAAACTTCTCATGAAAAGAAAGCATGAGATGAGGCACAGGGATAGGGTTATCCTTCTAGCTACTTTTGTATTATTTGATTGTATAAGGAAAAAACCCCAAGTGTTTAGAATGAGTAAGAATATACAAAGCTTGTGAATGGAGGGAATATGATAGTTATGACTAGTTTGAATCTGTGGGCTGAAAGTCTGTGTAGCTAAGTACCTGGGAACCAGACATACATACAGGCTCTTTACTCTCTCTCTATAATGCTCCTAAATTTTGTGCCATTTTGGCATTAAAATTAGTATAACTGTACACATTCAGTCAAATTATTTCCTCACTTTCTGATGGGCTCTGCAAATTCTGCTTCTCAGTATGTATAGGTGTGACTCTGTGTATGTGCCGATGGGTGTGAAGTTGACCCAAATTATTATTATATCTATTCTGTGGAATATATTTACTTCTCTGAAGTAGTTCCCATTATAAAAAAAAAAAATGTCAAGCACAAGAAGAGCTCTCCTAGTAAATCCAGAGGGAAAGGGCTTTGCATTGTGGCTGACAGACACTCCCTCAGAATTTGGGAATGAAATCTCAATTGCTTAATTTTTAAAATTAACAAGAGTCCTGCTCCTGCTGTTTTCAGTGCCTGGACAGTGCTTTTCTTTCCCGCGTGCCCTTACCTTAATGCAGGGCAAATATTGGCTAATATTCATATGAGCTTCCCCCTGTATTCTGAGGAAGATCCCATCGTAGTTTCTTTGTTTGCGAGCTGTCTGCCCAAAAGAAATGTAATTTCAGTTGCATCTAAGCATTATGCATCTGCTCATGTGGCTGTAAATAAATAACGTAGTGAATAAGACTACGTGTAGCTTCCCATGTGATTAAAAATCCAATCTGGTATCTGCTGAACTCCTATGGAATGAGAGCAGACTCAATCCCTCACATTCCTGCTTTCAAGAGTACAACATTTACGTTAGAATTTCTGCTTTAGCCTAGATTCTCTATCTATACAAGGATCTCAAATTCATTTTCATTTGCAAACTTAATGTCCAAGCACTTAAGAATTTATAACCTTTTAGATGTGGGTATACATCTAGATCAGGAAATATCATCAGTTTGAAAAATACTATTTCACATATTAACTCCAATCCAAAAGAGAGGGAAAAAAATTAACTCCCCCACCTGCTTAGCAATGCTCTACAGAAACTCAAAAAAAGCCTCCAGAATGTAAGAAAGTACAATGTTCACTAGGCTGGGATAGGAATGAGGTTATACTGAATATCCAACAAAAAAGATAAATCATGAAGGTTGCTTTTCTCTTCAAACTTCATTATTTTTTTAACCTCTTGAAATAGTCCAGAATTTCAGCTACAGCTAGATCTGGTGTGTTTGTATATACATGGTGCCCTAGAATTAGTTAGTGCAAGTAGCACAGTTAACAGGGATAAATGTGGAAGTCTAAGGAGATAGTGACAAAGGAAACCGGCCAAGAGAAAACAATGTTTTTGGGGAGAAGGAGGAGGAAACCTCTCTACAACCCTAACAACCTTTGTGGGTGATGCCAATTCAAAGCCAGTTGCCAATCACAGGAATTCCACACTGCAGGCATTAAAAAAAAAAAAAAGAAAAAAGAAAAGAGAAAAGAAACTTCCCCCCCCCGGTCTTTTTCCTGCGAATTTGGCTTCCCTTTTGCTTTTCCTAGCTCCTTCTTGCACATCCTCTGGGGTAAGAGGGAAGGCTCTGTAGAAAATTAGGCCATCCTCTTGGCATAGCGTACAAGTTTGTTTGTGACATGACTCGCTCAGGTCTGATTGTGCAGCAGAGAGGACTTGGGAGTGCGATTCTGCATGGCAGCCCTGTGTATGGTAGTTAGATTTGTATCAGTGAGACACGACAGGTCTGCCCTTGAGATTCTGCAGTGGCACAGTGCCAGCTGTTCGCCACGCTGATCTGTGTCTCTCCAGAGCAAAATCACAACCTGCTGCCATGGTTCAGCTCTGGGTCAGACCCATAGCCAGATTATTGAGGGGAGTGGGTTTTGTTTGGTTTTTTTGTTTGCTTGTTTTGGCTTTTAATTTGTAAATGGCTGGAATTTTATAAAGGAAGCTGCTTTCAGGACATTTCAGCCCCAAGAAGTACCATTTTTGCTACTTGTACATCAAAACCCACAGGATTTTGGTATCAGGACTAAACCAGCTTTAACCTTGAATATGGACAATAAAATACAACCAGAGGCTTGAGTTAAGCTAGAGTCACAATCTGAAAAACAAAACCATGAAGCTACTTTTTAATTTAGGCAAGTAGTATTTGCTTTTGAAAGGGAAGATTCTGCCATGTGTTTCCCTGGGATTTCATTCATCTTTATTGATGGCATTTCACTTAATTTGCTGCCATTTGAGAGCCCTACAGGCAAAGGGGAGAAGAGAAGAGTAAAGTAGGGGTAAAAATGGGAGAGGGAATTGCTAATATAGAAAAAATCTGCCATAATGTTTGTGCCTGTGCAATCACCACACGTTTTAAAAATCTTTGTGCAGATAGCTATGAAGTGAAAGATTGCAGACTGTCCCAAAGGGGTGGCAGCAGGGATGTGTCCAAAAATTAACATATTCCTACTGTAACACAGAGGAGCTTTGAGATCTCCTCTGAGCTCTGGCAAGGCAGTGGTTACCCCTTCCTATCTCCTTGTGCACTGGGTCTTGTAGGACTCTGAGGCTAGAGCTGCTGGTTTTACGTTTTGCTACCAATGAGGTGGTTATTTTGAGACAGAATTCAGAGGTACAGCCTAGCCACTACCCAGTCCACCCTACTTGGTGGTTACTGGTGAGCCCAGTATTGCAGAGGACAGGGTGCAAACCCTGCAGTACTCTGTCACGACTCCCACCCCTTTTTCCAATTCAGATGCATCTGTGTCTTCAACAGGACTGGCTGAAATCCTGGAACACAACGTTTAGTTTCTTTTCCAGCATTTTTATTAGTAAAACAATTTTTTTTGCCTCTCACTTTGTTCTGACATATTTAGATTTTTTATTTTATTTTTTTTTAATGCCCTCATGTAGGAAACAGGGTATTAGGTTAGATAGATGTTTAATCTGAAACAGTACAAGCATTCTTGAATAATTAGTGTATTTCTGATACCATAAAAATATACAGCGCTTTTAAAAATCTCACTAAAATGTTACTCTGGGAAACAATAAATGGCAGAGTTTCACTCTGTAACAAAACCACATATGAAATAGGTTTTCTTCTGCCAGCTTTGGGGTTCCCACCTCTAAAATTGACAGAAGGCTTTATTGCTCTTGTGCTAGAGGACAGGGGAGAATAGAAACTTCTCACCTAATTTTTTCTGGAGCAGTTGCTATTTTACATATTTCTGTCCTCAAGGAAGTGAAGACAGTAGCGAAGAGAACAAAGCAGGCAGAAATGAGCAGCTTTGTTTTGCTGTACGAATGGGGTTGAAAGGAGGTAAACCTTATAAAGCAGAGACTGGGTAAAGAAACCCACTGACTTTCATTCCTGTGAGTTTAAAGCACCAGAACTTTCTCAATGCTTGAATTCATTCTCTAAAATAAGGTGACTTCAAAGGCTTTTATAAATCATGTCAGAGTTGGGAGCACCTTGTGTTCCGTGACTAGCCAGTGAAGGACCACAAAAATGTTTGTCATGTGCATGAAAGAGAAGGTATGTGAGAGAGCCTGCACTCAAGGGAATCCTCTACCTCCATATCTCTAAATAATCCATACCCTTCTAGACAGGGGATGTCGAGTTTTTTTGTGCTGTCTCAATATTTCTCTATGACTTGCTCCATTATTTATTCTGGACTGACTTTCCAATTTGCAATGCCTTGAGCAAGTGTGGTGCCTGCCTTGAGCTACCAGAGGGGGAATCTGGCTGTGAATTGCCTCCCCATCTGTCATGGAGTGAGTGAGAAAGATCTGAACTGGCAGGGATTTTTTTCTTTTTTTTTTTTTTTTTTTTTTTTTTTTTTCTCTCCCCTTTCCTTTTGCTTCTGCTGCCAGAAGGGGAAACTGGAACTGGCCCATGAGTTATTGAGTTAACATAGGACCACAGAGCTGGAGACCCCCAGATTGCAGACCCTGAAGTCTTAACACCCCTCAGGTGCCTGCTGAATGTATTGTAGCAGGCATTTCCTTCCCTTGGTGCAAGACTTTACAGCTGCTTCCACGCTTCACTCTCAACTTATGCAAATGCACCCTTCCCCAGTGCAGTGATGCTACTTTGAGGTGCTCGGCTAACTTTCAGCCTCCCAGAGGAGGCTCCTCTTGCAAAACATGGGTAGAAAAGTACTACAAGTACTTAACAGGAGGGCTTCTCACCCTACTTCAGAGGATGCCTTGTTTCTGGGTCCACTTGCCAACAGCTCCTTGTAATGTATATATCTGTGTCTGTGTGCAAATCTGTGCCTAGGTGTGCATGCTGTCTTCTTGACTGGCTTCTTCTCCCTTCTTCTCTCTCCCGTCACCTTTCCATGCTTAGCTGAATATCAGCTAATCCTGAATAACAGTAAAAGCAATCTATTTTACCCTCTTCTCTTTCCCCAAATCAAATATTTGGTGCAAAACACTTAAAGATGCTTTTGAGCTGACAGTCATCGCCACCACCTTTTAACCAAGGCAGAAAACTGTTGCTTCTCCCTTTCACAGTTCGTGACCCTGATGAAAGGTGTGATAATCTTAAGCCAAACTCCCTGAACCATGATTGAAGACTCTGCTTCAAAAGGCTCTATTTTAGACCTGATATTGGTGTCTAGAGAGGATGTTGGTCAAACAAAACCTCATGTCTGCCCCACTTCCTCTTCAAACTTAGGGAGCATTTAGACCTTGATCCGAACTTTGGGACTTATTACACTGCCCCATCAGTTGTGATGGTCTGGTGTTATTCAGAAGAGATGAACATCAGGCTGCCATTGTCCTAAACGAAATGTAATGTTTGATGAGGCAAACTGTTTACAACAAGCCTTGCTTGTGAAATCAGGCAAATTATTAGGAAAAATTGACCCATCCCCTCTTCATTAAGTTCCAGATTTAAGTGACAGTCTGAGGTTGATGCATTAATAAACTGTGACCCAGACTGTGATTCAGCCAGGGGTATCTAACTTGCAAATGGAATTTGCAGTTATCATATATTTTTTTTTAAATGATTCCCTGCTCGTTTACCACACAGCATTTTGGTACTTTAGATAAATGCTTGTTAGGTAGATTTATCCCTCAAAATCAAGAGGTCTTTCTCACTCACAGGTTTAAAGCTTGTTGGCTTTAGCTTAACTGTTCATTCGCTTTGTCACTCATGCAGCTTGTGGAGATAGCTCTGAGTGGTTAGAGAACAACCAAAACTCAGCCGACCTCACCTCTTGTTAAGGTGCAAGGTGTAGCTGCTGAACTAATGTGGATTGCAGACACATCTGTAATTTACTGGTGCTATTTATTAGCCAAGACTAAGTTTAGCAATGTTCAGTGACTCCTCTCTGCAGTTTTTACTTTCCGTACTCCTACACCCCTCCACGAGCCAGAACTGGACGGGCAGTTAGTAGACTGCATGTTCGCTCAGGGCCCTTTCCCATGTGAAATTCAGTGTTTTGTTGAACTATAAAGTTATCTTCTTCCTCTAACCTGTGTTCCATCTAGTACACAGCTGTTTCAGTGATATTTTGGGTCTGCTTTTGCTGCATTGCTAATACATCCTTCTGAAAATAGCAAGAGATTCACCCTGATAATTCATGATTTCCATCCCCAGGCCCAAGCACTATGGGGGTGAGGGAAAGAAAGCTGTGTAGGCAAGACCAAAGGCAGCTGTATACTGTGAAATAATAAGTATCAGGCAAAACACAGTATCACAGCTAATAGATGTATTTTAAAAGTGGAAACATCTATGTTTAATTGCAGATAAAGTACGTAGTGAGAAACCACAGTTATACATCGTTATAACAGACCTTTACATCTTGAAGTCAGAATAATACAAAAAAAAAGTGCTGATTATATATGATTAAAATAACTGAGGCAAAATTTCGACAACATCTAAAATATTAGCATGTGGCCCCTGCCAGCAACACTCTAAAGGTCAAGCTGAATAATCTCAGTGACAGTCACTGTTTTTCCTTAGCTTACCTAAAAACAACAACCGAAAAAACTGTTCTAGTTTTTTGTTTGCTTTTTTTTTTTTGCATAGCTTTCAATATTGCTGCACTCTCACCTCTGCATATTGCAAACCCATCTCAGTTCTGAGATAATTTCTTTAAAGTTTTGAATATTTTTAATCCAGTTCTCCTCAAATACATAATATATATTTTCTACCAATTATAAATACATCATTTTCATTAATCTGATTTCAATAACATGCATTTGTATAATTACTGTACAATCAAAATAGACATTGACTTTACAGTGTGTACGCTTTTATTTCAGCGATATTGTTCAGACACACTGCTCAACAAATCAAGCAAATAGGGAGATAAAAAGAAAAAATAAGAAGGGCAGAAAAAACCTCTGGGAGGAAAAAGAATATCACAGTGTTTACAGACAAAAAAAAATGAAAGGAAAATACTTATCAGAAAAAGGGTTTATTAATACATAGAAAATCCCCACAATAGTTGAAACACACTTTAGGAACTAGTAAACACGTTAAATAGAGTTGTGCCAATTATGCAGTGCCCAAGCATCTGCTTGCTCTTAATTAGATGGGGAGGTGAATGACCACTGTTTATTTTCATTTTCCTCATTAATTATGAAAAACTGCATTTAATTCATCTTGCATGGTGAGAGACTGGCTGCGCAGATGTAAGTCGTAAGGGAAGTGGCTCTCTGTAGGCAACCTGAACATAGAGCTCTGCCCAAGGGGACCCCTGGGTGGCACTGCACAGTAATGCATGCCGTAATTGTAATTTTTGCCGTAGTCCAAGCTTTCTTCTTGCTTCAGGGAAAATATCCCATTATAGTTAATTGGGGGAGGACTTAAGGGACCTTCAAACTGTGGACTGGCACACTCGGGGGAAGTGCTTTCATAGAAGGACTCATAAGCGCTGCAATAATTGTAGGGTTTCATGGACTTGGAGTTGTCGAGAGTCCCATGCCCAGGGGGGGTGCCAAGCTCAGGGCTGTGGTAGGGGGGGTAGAAGGTGGAGTAGGGTGAGCGAGTGTGATGGGCACCTTCCCCTGCCTGGCCCATCAGGAAACTTCTGGCATTCAGCTGCAGGCATCCCGCCACCAAGTTTGTAGTTGGCTGGGACAGACCCTTGCACAAGTTTTGGACGAAGGTGAGCAGGTCGGGTCTCTTGCCAATTCGCAGGATTTCAGAAAGAGCCCAAATGTAGTTCTTAGCTAGTCTTAAGGTTTCTATTTTGGACAGTTTTTGTGTTTTAGAATAACAAGGGACCACTTTCCTTAAATTGTCCAGGGCATCATTAAGGCCATGCATCCGGTTCCTCTCTCTAGCGTTGGCTTCTTGCCGCCTGAATTTGATCCTTTCCATCCTTATCTTGCTTGTCTTTTTTTTCCGAAGGCCCCTTCGCCTAGGCAAGCCATTCTCATCCTCTTCTTCTCTCTCTTCCTCCTCCTCCTCTTTTTCTGTGTCCTCTCCGGGAGATCTTTTAATATTCTTTCCTCGGAGCACGATCTGCTTCGAAAAGCTTTCGGGGTTCTTCATTTGCTTTTGGTCATCACTTTCTCTGGAAAACTTTCTGCACATCTGGGATTCTGGCATTACAACAGACTCATCAAACGGTAGTGTTAACATGGTTCTATAATCTTAAGTTACCTGAAAGAATGCCAGCACAATATTTAAATATTTCCATTTTTAAAGTTTGCTGACTTACACACTCATGCACTTTTTGTGTGTCTGCATGTACGCTCTCTCTAAGTGTGTGTATATATAAATGCACAATCTATATTTTTTTTGCATAAAATGTCAGTTGCAAATGCTCATTTTTTAAAAAAATAAAAGCTGTCCAGAATTTTCAAATCATTTGAAACATTCAGGATCTTGCAACTAAAAAGCCCCGTTTCTCACAGATAAGTACAGAATGGATCAATATTTAAAACATACAATTAGCTTCATGCTCATTTATCTTATTTTTAAACAAGCCCTTCGAACCCTCGCCACTGTGGAATTCAAAGAAATGCAAAACGTGATAAAGCAATACAGAATTTTCATTAATCCAAATTCCCCTGGGTGAAAAAATGAGGAGAGCGAGAGCAGTCTTAAAATTGAAAAGTGCCATATCTCTATTAACTGATGGTAAAATAATTTAAAATCACTTTTTGACTTATATTTCAAAGTTTTTTTTCCCTCTTCCACATTTCTTCCCCCACGAATCAAGATATTAAACTCTAGCAAGTTAAAGTGGATAAGAAAAAAAAATAATGGAAGACCATCCCCCCAATCACTCAGGTGGTAACAGTTAAAAATGAAGAATTTTATTTCTAATGATTTGTATGAAAATCACGTATTACTTATTTCATATTAAGACAAAAATCAGAATTATCTAACCTTAAGTGTTTTCAGATCAGAGTTAGGAAAGAAAATCCCCCACTTTTTTTTTTCTTAGAAAATTTCTAATTGATATTAACTGTTTAATTACAATCAACTTATTTCCTTTTTTCTTTTTCTTTCCTCTTTTTTTTTTCTCCTCCATCAATTGTGGTGGGGGGAGGTGGAAAAATTCCCTGCACGCTGTAGCAGTGTTTGTGTTCTGCGAGGCTCAGACGTCTCCCTCCAGCTCATAGCTGACAGGAGCGGTCTGGAGATTCTGACTGCAATCCTGCACATGTGCTCAGAATCTAGCCTAGAATGGGAAAATAATTTCCTTTTCCCAATTATTTTTTCTTTTGTTATCAGTTTGGGAGCAGCAAAAGCTTGGACCCCACGATCCTCAAAGAGACGAACAGAATCAGCGAAGGGAGTTTTTTTTAATAGAACAAAACTAAACAAAAAATCCAGTCAAAGACTAACTCTATCAGTATTGTCTACACACTTGCAATATTACATAACACCAATGAAAGTATGCATTGCATAATAATAATAAAATTTTAGGAGGAGTTATTAGACAGTAAATAGCATACATAAAATACAAGACAATGATACTGTATCTTTAAACACTTGCATGCACACCCAGCACCAACTGAAATATATCTTTATTTGTATTACCTTAGCTTTTTATTTCATTCAACAATCAGTTTTCATTTTTTGCCTTCCAAATCTTTTCAGTCTGAATGTCGCATCGTCTCCTGGAGTCTAGATCTGTGTATATCTGCACTATCTCATTGATCTCTAAAAAGTGACATTGATGCCAACTGCCAGAGCTGGTACCCATGCCATCTGCTAGTGACGTCACGGGGCAGAGAAAACCACGTGAGCCTTTCTCCTGGGACCTTCATTCTGCACTGATCATCTGGCATCCCTCTAAGTGGGTACCAGCATTCATGTATCAACACAGAAGGTTAGGCTGATAGAAAAAAAAAAAAAAGAAAAAAAAAAAGAAAAGAAAAAATATCTGCACCAGCATTTCACATACAGTAGGTGCATTTCCACTGGAGCTGCTTCTTTTTAGCAGTCTAGCTGCACAGATAGACATGCCAACATTTGGTGCTATCCCTGCCTACAGGTACGGCTGCCCTGTGGTTGTTAATACGGTATTGTTTATACGAAAAGTGCTGTCTTGTATTAATCGGAGTCCTTACAGTGCACCTGGTACCCGGGGGAAAAAAAAAAAAAAAAAAGGCAAGGAAAGGAAGGCAGGAATGGGGAGGTAATGCTTGTGCTATAACACACAGCGTGGTCACAAAAAGAACTTTTTGTGTGATGCTGCTAGGAGTGATTTTGAGGGTGTGGGCTGTTTTGAATACAGTGTGTTGTCCTAGACTGCAGGATAACAGGAGTAAACCTCCTGCTGGCTCTAAGAAATCCTCCCCTTGCATCCCTTGGTGGGTTTTTTGACATTCCCAAAAGAAAAAGAGGCATTTGTGGGAAACTGGACTTAACAACATGAAGCTTTAAAAAGCGATACCTTTTTTCGGAAGAGCGTGGAGGGACTTGCTCATCCTCATTCTGCCCTGGTGAGATGCAACTGGGGTGCACCTGCTCCTGGCGGGGCGACATGCTCGCAGGCATAACTCAATGTGTTCAGAGGGCTTTGCCCTCTGCCAGATTTTCTCCACCTGCCTGGCCTTTTTGCCAGTGCTTCCCTGAAATATCTTTAAAAACTGAGTTATTTCCTTTGGAAGCACAGTTTTTCTTCCTAAAATCTTCCCCACTACTCTTGAATTTGCCTCCCTGGGTGCTCCTTTCTTCATGCCCTTGTTTCTGTTAGCTGCCTCTTCTGTACTCCCTGCTCTTCCTCCCTTAACCCTTTTGTCTCTTTTCACAGGCAAGAAACTGTTAAATGAAGCTGACAAAGCCTCTCGGCTCAGCCTTGCCATGGAGCTTATGGCAAACTCCACCTTGGTGTGTTTGGGGTTTGTGGTTTGTTGTGTTTTTTTTTTTTTTTTTTATTTAAGGAGTGGCATGTCACATATAAGTGATATCAAGATAGTTACAGGGGGAACGATGTGTCATCTTAGAAATATTTTTTAAAGTTTACTTTCATTATTATCACGTATCACTGCATTTTAGTGACTAAGTAATCTCTATTTTAAAAAGTGAGCGATTTAGTATGCTTTTAGTATTAAAATAAGCCCTGGCAGAGCTGCTATTGTTATGGGTTTGTGTCAGTGTTTCCATTATAAATCCTGTTTTTGAAGGGTTTATAACTCATCTGCTTTAATTCAAATTGGGCCCAAGCTTGGCATTAATGTTCCTAGCCGTGAACCAATTATTTTGTTTTCACAAATTTTCATTTAAATCTGTTTGGGCATTTTTTTATTAGAGAGGGGAACAAAAAAATTAAAGCAAGAGCAGAATGATGTGTGCGTGTGTGCCGAGAGTGAGTTATGTACATTTATGTGTATGTGATCAATGATTTTAGAGCCTTTCATTAAAAAATAAAAAAACCCAAACACCCCAAACTTTGAATTTTTTTACAGAAGTAAGAAATATCGGTTATTATTTTTTTATGGAGCTCAGGCCTCTTTTTTTAATTTTTTTTTTTGAGGCAAATTTATTGGAAGTGTGAAGATGTTAAAACTTGTGGCAACTGTTTGAAAGGAGCAAGACCTGTGCTATTCATAACACTCATTTCATTTTATCCCAGGTATTACAATCTGTGTAACAGAGGAGGGTAGAATCCCATTATTCTCAATAGGAATTTGTGTATTAAGATTTATATTGTGACAGGTCCTAGGGGTTGTCAACCTTTTCAAGGATTTTGCATTTTCAGAGTACTATACAATGCACGATAATCTAAATATGCAAAATCCTGAGGAACCAAAACCTCTTCCAATGCATATGAGAAATTGAAGCAAAGGTTGACATTGTAGTGACTTGGTGTTAAGGGAAGGACAGTCAAAATTTCCACTTATACCACTCGGCCTCCAAAATGCACTTTCATAAAAATATTTTCACCCTCCTTTTTTATTGCTGAAGTAGATGTGTTTTTTTTTAAAGTATTCAAATGTTATTGTAAAATGCATTTTGAATGGCTCTTACACTGCTACTAAAACCAAAATAAATTAATTAATTTGTGTTGAAGGATTCCCTCTGTAGTAGTAACATTACATTTTTGCAGATTCTTAATCCATCATTTGACCTTTTTAATATTTTCAAATAAATAGTGGAGAAACAAAATAGCTGAGATATCAAGGTTTAAAAAGCCTCTACTGTGCATGCATAATAACTTTTCATAAGGATTTTACTACACATTTTGTATTACGGATCCATGATATGCAAATGTGTACTGCTGTTAATATGCATTCATAGCATACCCCATAACTGCTGCTTTGCTGTCTACTGTGAATGCATGTTAAGAATAATACACAAAACAGTTAAGTGCACTCTATAGAATGCTGCACAGCACCGAATATGTTACTGAATACATACAATTTTTTTAACTGTGCCTAAGCTGTATAGTTTTGAATTACAAGTGACTCTTTCAAATGTAATATTATCATAATACATTTAACACAACAAAACATTAAGGGATTCACTGAAATAATATTGAGTTCAAAGGACTGCAGAATCTCCATGCTGCATCGGGGGACTGACCCAAAAGTCAGTGGGAGTCCTTCCAATAACTTCAGTATGCTGTCCCCAGATCTCCAGGGAACATCTCTGCTCTTCTTTTTTTTTTTTCCCCCCCCCCGTTGTTTTTCTTTTATTATTTTATTTTTTTTCATTGTATCTCCTACTCTTCCTAGCCCATATCTCTCTGTGCTGTAGCAGAAGAACTGCATCAGAATTACGGAACTCTAATGGTGTTTGCTCAGGAACAGTTTAGTGTGCTGTAGTCTGGGTCATGCACTGGTAGCAATAGGACCTCATGAGCAGCAAGGGACTGTTCAGACTGTGGAAAGTTAGCTATATCATTTTTTTCCCCCTTTATTTCCTCAGCTTTATAATATAAGCACTAAAAGTCATAGCAACTCTGCTCCTTGTGTGCATAAGTTCTCAGTGACAATTCTGTGATGCCCAACTCCCTCATTCACAACCTGGTGAGAGTTTGCCTTCCTGTCACAGCACCCATACACACAGCCCAAACACCTGAGGAGGACAAGAAATAGCTTGCTATTTCAGACAAATCTGCTCGCTTCTGGACAGATTGGCAGCTGGTGTCTGTGCCAGAGCCCCAACTGCATACATGCAGCAGGGCTGGACTGTCAGCTTCCCTCGGAGGGTACCTCTGCTGCTTGAGAGTGAGACTCGGAGAAAACGTATCTCTACTGTGCATCCTAAACTGCAAAGTCAGACCATGAGGGCCAAATACAGTAGCTCCCATCTCCAGCCTCTTGCTGAGTCCACAGCTCAGGAAGATGTGGGAATCCCTTTGGTTTGTTTTGTTGTTGTTGTTTGTTTTGTGGTGGGTTTTTTTTTTGTTATGCTTTAGTTTGGTTTTATTACAAAAATAGGGCAAAACAGGATGGTATCTGGAGCACGGTCTCTGGCTTGCCAACTCCAGTGAGTCTTACACTGGTCAGAACTGGAACCCTCTGGTAAAGGCAGGGCTACGTCCTCACAGAAGGAGCTGATGGGGGAGGTACCAGATCGATGTGCCATGTGTGTGTTGTGTGCGAGCTGCACATCCCATGTGCAACTAGCACTCTATAGGACTAAAGCTATCCACATCCTTGTCCAGGGGTGACCTGTAAGTTTTCTGCCTCTGCAACCCCAGTACAATGTCATAGATTATGGACCACTTTGTGAGGGGAACCTACTGTTCCTGTCAAGTTGGCTAAGCCATCTCACACCAGTGCAAAGATGATGTACAGGGATATATGTCCTTCTCTCCAAAGAGATTAAGGAAGATGCTAATAAGGACACCCAACCTCCCACACCCAACTTCAGAGAACTAACCTACCTCAGTTCAAGAGGTTTTGGTTCAATTTGAAAACATGATTTTAACTCATCTACTAACACTGCAAAAGATTTTAAATGTGCTTTGTACTATCTAAGCCTCCTGTAATGAGGATGTACTTCTTGCTCTAATCAGACATCTTTAGTTTTATGTTTTGAATAGGCTGTTAGGGACAAATATGAAAGAGCTACAGAGGGGTTAGTTACTCTGTTTTAATAGGAGTCGCTTGAGTTAAAAATGAATTTAGAGTCTGAAAATGGACTGTAATTCTAATCGCTTATGCTTAACCAAAAATGAGTTTGTGACCAGAAATTGCTCTAAGATTTCTGAAACATGACTAGAGTCGATCTGACTTAGATATAATGTACAGTTGCTGTAATCCTATTAATTTTGAGCTGCTCTTGGCTTACAGTAATGTAAATGAGTTGAGAGAGACTGGGACCAAATAATTTTAAGATAGAAAATGTATATAAAAAAAAATTAATCCTAGAAAATAATGGCATGATATAGCCTGAAAGTTTTATTACCAGACTGAGAGGTGATATGTCACTTTCAGAAATATGAAATCTAAGGTACTTCTCTCTCTGGGGAAAAGTGCTCTAGTCAGACCAGTCGCATTGCTTTGTCAATTCTTGAAACTGCAGGAGGTTAAGATCATTTCTGTTGCTTTGTAGTGTGAAGCAACCCTATGGTACATATAAGAAACTGTGTTTTTTGTTTTAATTTATACTTGGTGACTGGGGTTGTCACGCTTTCTGTCATGCTACTCTACTTTGAGGATGCTTTGAGATCAATAAGTTCGACAGCCTTTAGCAGCTGCAGCAGAATCATTTGGCTGTAGCACACATCTTGATGCTGCTGATGAGTCTCTACTCTTTAATAGCAATCCCTGTCAAACAGCTAGTTAGCAATGCTGGGTTTTTTCCTCCTTTTTTTTTTTTGTTGGTGCCTACAGTGATTAACAGGCATGTTTCTTCCATATTACTGTTTTGGGAACCTCTGTCCCCATGAAAGTGTGTTTTTTAAGATAAACCTTGCAGCCAGTCCTTTCTAGAAGAGGTGGTACAGGTGTGCACGACCCCAGAAGAGACCTGCATTGTTCTTCCTTCCCCAAATAGACCTTATGGCTATGATACATGTTTTTTCTTCCATAATCCTGGGCATCTCTTACTTTACAAAATCTCTGAGGCTGACGGGCTGCTTTCATTTCCCCACTGCAAGTCACCACCAGCAAGAGTCACCTGATGGGATATTTTCCCTGGATCATCTGTGTGGATGTCCCTGACACTTTTTCTCCCTTCTTGCTGTGAAAGCATCATCTGTTGTGCAGGGAGCGATGACTTGCTTAGCCCTACATGTGGTAGTGGTGTTGGTGCAAAGCCCCTCTGGGAAGTGGTGGGGATTCTGAGCGTGTGGTGACGGCACCGACTCAGTTAGAAGAGCAGAATGGCCATACAGAAAGCACATGCTGAGATGAGCAGTTTGCTTAGGACTACACAGCATGCTCCAAATTAAATGTGAGATGCAAGGAAATAGAGAAGTTGAATTAATACTGACTTGATGGAAATGCAAAATAAAAACTAGGAGTAACATCAGCTTCTGGTGGGCAGTTCCCTCCCAGGAAATTAAAGGATGTTGTGTAGGGGGAACTTTTAAAAAGATCCTTGCAAAGTTTATGAGAAACTCTGACATTTCCATTATTTGCATCAGACCTTTGAAACTCAGCAGGGAGAAAGCCCTCAGGCTAGAGAAATGACTTATCTTTACCCCCATGAAATTTTATCCAGGTTCAGGTGAGCTGTAAGATCTTTAGAATCATCATTTCCTTTCTCTTGTGTGCACTCCTCAGGCAAATTTTAGCGGCATGCTCAAATAATATCTGAACATCTTGGGGAAAATAACCCAACAACCTTAGAAATAACTATTCATTTAAACCTATTTTGAAAGCACATTATTAAAGTTGAGAAGTTGAGTAGCTAACAATAGGAAATGCCAGAGCTACAATTGCCTATGAAATCTCAATTCTTTCTCTTATGTACAAATATACAGGTAGTTTCTTAACAGCAGGGCTCAGCTGAGGTGCTTGTTCTTATGAAATAATATTCAATGTGGGGCAAGATGACTCAGGCTTACTGTAATGGGAATATATCCTCATTTTGGTTTACTTTCTATTATCTGAATCAGGGCTCTTCCTGAGATACGTGTCCAATGAAGATAAGTAAATTTTCCATTCAAAAAGCAGAAAAGCTGTGCAATAAGGCATCCCAAGCTGTTAATGAACTATGGCCTCCCTCACATTTCCCAAATCTGCGTTATGCTTTTAACTTCTCCTAGCATCTGTGATTGCCAGCTAGCATCTGCAACATGTGATAACGCATGTACTTAAAAACCTTACTGGAAATCTTTCCTTGTCAAAAGAGAGGGAACTTCGGGTTAAAAAAATTCCCTTAAGCCAGTGTCAGAATTAAATATTTATGACACTCCTATGAAACAGGAAAATGCTGCTTTCCAGAAGGATAAGGGAGCACAAGGATCTCACAGCACAGGTCCTGAACTTGTTCCACTGATTTATAATGCTCGATGCAAACTTTAGGAGTAAACAAGATGTCTATTGGATACACACTCTGAAATTATTTTTCGGAAGCAAATTAGGTGAACTGTACAGTCTCTGTTTCCTCTTGTGTTCCTGCTTTTTCCTGTTAACGCAAACCTATATGTATCTTCACTTATCTGAAGGCAGTGGAAGACGGACAGCAGTGTACTTTGGAGGATCTTGACCATCACAATTTACCTCAAGACAAAGAAAATTTGTCACAATTGAGAGTGGAAACTGAGTCATTTGAAGTGGAAACTGACAGGATTAATTTTCTTTTGACAGCACTGGAGATTCAGTGGTAGAATTTGACCACAAGTAGAACAGGATTTTAAAAAAAATGTTTTCTGGATTCAGTCCCCAAGCTCCTGAGAAAGCAAAAGGCACAGCCAGTTTCAGCTAAGCTGTAAAATAGTGCTGAATTCAGATTCTGCTTTAATAATTTTTTCCAAAAAACATTTTGGAAAATTGATGTTTAAAGAACATTTCTTCAGTGATGAATGAACAATGCCATTATTTCTAGTTGCAGATCTACTTGTAAAGTAACTGATGCGTCTTATCTTTAAAAAAACCCGTTTCAATGTGTTTTTTACCAAATGTCCTTGGAAAGTAGACACACATTGATGTCATAAGCTGTAAATTTCTTAGATCCCAATTGCAAGCCTAATAATTTTCCTAGGATGGAGTAAAGAGGAGAAGATTAGGAAAAAAGTGATGGCTCTTCTCTGTTGAAATATACAACTGAAAGAAGGAGAATCTAAGGGAGGATTTTCTTATACCTGATCAGATTATTTTTTTTTTGTAAGATCTGTGGATTTCCTCTAGGAAGCAGCATTGTCTAACAATAGTGAGCAAAATCCGCCAAAATCAACATTAAGCTATGATCTGCCATAAGAAAGGTGAAGTTATCGTGTATTTAAATACACGCTGAAGAAATTAGTAGTTTCAGTAATTTCCATGTCTTTCCATCTTTTCTGTCTGTGTAATCTCTAAGGACTTGTGTAAGCCCAACAGCTTGCCAGCTTCCTCGGCCACCAGTCATCACGACAATTAGTGCTTCATGCCGCAGCCTCGAGCACACAGTGCTGTTTAAGGAGGCTTACCGCTCTGCAAAGTAGTTTCAACTTACAGGGTATATAAAGAAAATAAAATTGCATCTTTAGGCAGTCTGGAGTTTTTCTTTCACTCCTTGGGCTGGCTGAGGACTGATTTGAACCCCAATATTTTAAAGCAACCATGGCCAGAATGCACCTGGAAGTTTGACAAAAAACTCCCCTCTCCCCATTTTATTTTCTTTTTTTTTTTTTCAAACACCTCTTTATAAGAAGGGAGCCTGAATCCTGTTTGCATTTCCCCTCTGTTGTGCTAGCTGCCGACTTTCTACCTGGCTTGTGTGGTCTTACTGGGGCCCTGACCTTTTAAGCTCTTGAAGTAGTGAGAAAAGGTAATAGAAGACATAGTTTGCAAAATACTGAAACCGTCAGTGGTCAGCAGAAACAGTACTGAATATGCATGTATTTTTGCAAGTTAGGAATGATTTTTCTGGTTTTTTTTTCTAGCCATGGCAATGTTTATAGTGTCAGCCAGTATGCATCTGGCCTCATTTTGGTTTCTTTGTGGTCATCTTTAATTCAACTGCTATTTTTTTAGAAGTTCTTATTGCAGTTTGATTCATTATTACTGCAGTAAAATCAGGAGAGAAAAAACATGCACTTTACAAAGTATTCAAAGATACTTATTCTGAAGAATGTGTTATAATATGTTCAGGGCCTCATTGTTGTGTTTAGAAGTTTTATGCCTGGCTTGGGTTGAAATCTGAAGTGCCTTTTCTGTCTATAGAGAGGCATGCCGGCTTCAGCATTCTGCATTTGGACCTGTAAGACATCTCACTATGTAAAGCTGCCTAGGTAAAATTTATCTCAAAAAAGGTACTTTGCTTTGAATTTTGAAGAAAGCCACGTGGAGAACACTTGCTGTCACCAGCAGATGGTGACTGGAATAGCCATCTCTCCCTGTGCCTTCCCTGTACCTTAAAGCCCTTGAACACTGTGAACACAGGCACTGCAATAGCGATTTGGTGAAATGGTGGAGAAAATACAGTTGGAATTACAGCGTGGGGCCAAAACCTGAGAGATTCAGAGATCCTGTGCTATGCCTTGAAGGCTGGGTGTTGGAAGAGTAACATTTGTGAAGTTCAGTTTAGTGGAGTTTGGAGTAAATATCGCTTTTCATTGCTTTCCATTCAGCTGTTACTCATTTGCTTCTTGCAGCACCAATTAACATCAATGAGGATTTTTGCAAAGACTGCAAATGCTCTGACTCCTGTGGAAACAGAAATTTTGGTTATGAACATGATATTTGTAGTCTGACCTTGTAACGTGAAGTGACAGAAAATGGAACATATTTTATTTCAGAAGATTGTGTACTCTTTTTGGCGTAAAACTTTGTGTGTTAAGTGCATTATAATGAAATCTCATTCTGAGAAGACATTTAAGAAATGTAAGGTCTTCTATTTGTTTCAAAGGGATTAGAAAACATATTTAGTTTCAAAATCACATATAATATGTAAAATCAAAACCAGAGCCATTTTTTTTTTCCATAATGAGACATTTTGATTGTAAAACAAATATTTACTGATAATTTCACAGAGGAACACGTTTTTTCCTTTGATGGTGTTTCATGTCTGAAAGAAAGCAAATTTAGAAATGTGAGCTTTCTCCAAACAAAGGAATGTCTCAGTTTGTCTACGCTACTGAGATCCACATAGCACCTGGGCTGAATCAGTGTTTCCAATAGGCAAACCCCTTTCAGCCATGAATTCTGGATATGCAGCTTTCACTTTATTAATCTATTTCTCTGTCATTTACTATATCCTCTAATTCAGATAGCCTGTTCTTGTTAACTAACATGTATAAGTGCTTCTACATACTCCCAAAAGTTGTTTCTTTTTTTTTTTTTTTCCTTTAATCATCAGCAATTCTCTGGAGTACCAGTTCAGGCTTCCCTATACCCTCAATTCCATTTTGCCAAACACAACACAAAAAAGATAGCCTTTGTTAAAAAGTTTAATGTTCTTAATTAGTAGAATTGTCAGACTAATTAGAATACCAATTAGAATTGGCAGGGCTATCGTTAATTTAGAAGTGCTGTGGTCTAGTGTTAATCGCTATTAAACCTTATAGTTTGTGAAAGAGAGGGAGCAAGGAGATGAATACACACACACACACACACGCACAATCTCCCTCCCCTCCCATTTTAAATGTTAAGGGTCTATAATCATGACAATCCATGTTGTCAATGTGTACTTAGGGACTGTTTAATCCACAGAGACGTTGATGCAAAGTTATTAACTGTTTATGCAAAAAAAAAGTAGCACTGTGGAATAAAAACTGGGAACATTTTTTTATGTGCTACTATTAAGAAGGTAAAATCCCATCAGTGGCTGGAAAATATACTCAAAGCACCAAGGACTTCTTATTGGAAATGAGCAAGAGAAATCCACTTGACTTGCTTTTACTTTTGGTACTATGAAAGTTGCTTTGCACTTCTTACAGGACATAGCAAATAAAGATCTCGCAGCACTGTACATATTGAAACTAAGCTTTAGTGCCTGCTGATTCAGTGATTTCATATCATTGTTTCCTAGACAGAAGAGCTATTGCTTAAGTTCCCATGGCGAGTCAAACCTACAGTGGGAAATACACTGTCAGATCAGGAACAAATGTATGTTTGCCCTTCCTATCGACCTAATTCTAAATTTTAAGTGGTGAGATGATTGCAGAGCAAAACAATTTTGTTATTCAACCTCAAAGGAAAATAAAGAAACTTCTATTTAAACTACCTACTTAAAACATCTGTTCCTGACTGAAACCATAGAGGACAAGTTCCCAGAGGTGGATGCTGTAAATTCCATGCACACTGCTACCTTGTGCACAGAGCCCAATTTATATCTAAAAAGGGTGCTCAGGTGTCTAGAGAAGCACATGAAATCCTAATGTGTCCAAGTCCCAAGTTCAAATGTAAAGTTTCCTAGGTACAAATACATTATCTACATAACATTTTCTCTGTCTGAGCTGATTGCCTTCTGAAATCTCTTGCCTTTGACAGTTTGAGGCAAGAGTGATGGTGTTGATTATTACTTATCTGGGGCAATGATGTTGTGAGCTAGAAGAGGTTAGAATGAGAGTAGAGCAGTAAAGGTCGATCATGTTGTCTATGGAGCATTTGGATGTCCTCTTGGTAAAGCAGCACAGCATAAACATTTTTCTGTTCCTCTCCATCCTGATCTAGCTCAAGTATTTACCTAATTACAGCACAGCTAATTTGCACTATGATAAAATCCATCCAAACCCTACTGTGCTATCTCTTCTATTTCTGAGAAACTTAATAATTCATTTTCAAGGAAGTCTGATTTTTAAATTTCATCTTGCAAGTATATGGTCAAGAAATGTTTGCCTCAGTGAAATGGCATCTTGTGCACTTAATGCTTTATTTAACCTCTGTTTATGTAAAGCTGTAGTTGAATATGTCACATGTGTGTTCCTCTGCTTTTGCAGAAGAAAAGGTGTGAATTTACATGCTTTTTATAAGTAAGTAAGGAGACTTAAAGATCAGCTACAAACTTAACTTTCATAGTTCCTATCGGGTTAATGCTTAAAGTTAAGATTTGATTCTGGATAAGTAAAATGCTGGAAAAAAAAAAGAACAATTAAGATGCAGTAAAAGCAACCAACTGATGAAAAATAATTTGACTGAAAGCCAGCATTTTAATACTGTTTTTCACTAGGTAAGCTAGGTGGTAGATTTAAACAACTACATATGAAACCATTTTTTCCCCTGCTCCTTACATCAGAGGGTAATTCAAATGAGAGACCAAAAGAAGTTAAAACTAGTAATTAGTTAACAACAACAAAAAACTTTTGTCTGAAAGTAAGCCATTTTGCCTTTTTAAACATGGAAGAATCCTCCCCAAACTCTAGATGTATTTTTACTACTATTACTACTATTATATTATTATTAATATTATTATTGATGGTGGGTCTCTCTTTATTTAGGTACTAGTGCACTCATTTCAAGGTTTTGAGCTGCCTAAACACTGTAGCCAATATGGTCAAGCCAGCTAGAGACCACTAGGACATTTAAAATCTCATCAAAAGTTTACTCCAAATCTGTCAGCCCCATTTTCAGTGAGAGTTTTTCTGATTAGAGAAAAAAAAAGATATTCCTGCCATCTTAGGTTGCAACAACTTTTGCTTTCAGCCATGTATTTTATGCCATAGCTTTAAGTCTTTGCATCTAATCTTACAGAGTACAAAACATTGTTATTTCTGTTTTGTCCAGATAGACGTGTGCAACCATGGTGATGCTAAGAATGACAGCAAGGGTGGGGGATTTTCACTGAGCACAGCTCCAGGTGGACTTTAGTCAGCACCAGCACTGTGTTAGATGGGTGATCAATAACAAACCTGCACATACACATGAAGCTATGCAAGGACTCACATATCCTCAGCTTCCTGCTCGCTATCTGCCCAAATGAAGGCCAACTGTCCAAGTTTGTTTTTAGAGAATGGGAAGAGGAGGCACTATCTTCTCCTGAGGTGTCTAAATTATGTGCAATGAATCACCTTCTACTACTTTCCGCTAACTCTATGCACGTGCTAGACACCCTGCTTAGGACAGACAATTTTTTGTGTGGCTGATGTTATGTAAATTGAGTTCTACTGTAAATTTTAGCAGGGTCAAGACTAGAGCTGGTTGGAAATCCTTTGCCAGAACAATTTCCTCATGATAAAGCTGTTCTCGCAAGTTAGAATTTTTTTTGGCGTTTTGTCATTAATGAAGTCTATTGGCTCAGAGAGCCAAAACCAGTCCTTTGTGTGGTCAATAAATCCCAACAAGAATAATCTGTTCATTTGGCTGCCCCAAAATGTATATTTCTCCAGTCAGTTAAATTTCAATTTATCTTGTCCTAGAAGACACATTTAGTCATGGGAACTGTGGTGTGGGTCCCAGTTCTTCTTCATGGCTTTTGTTCTGCAGCCCTAATGTGTTTTCCAGGGTGCAGTGCAGTCCTGCCTCTGAATGACCATCCCTTTTTATCATGATATGCAGCTGGGGCAGGAAGCTGGGCTTGCGGGGGGGGGGGGGGGGTTGTTCCTGAGGAAAACTCCTATGACATCAAGTGTCATCACAGAAACAGGCAATTCTCTGTTTTAAGCGTCTGACAATGCACTGTTGTTTCCTACTTTGCACGTCAAAGAGGAAAACTTTCAGCATCTGAAGTTTAAATATAGTGCTTCAGTTGAAAATAATGTTATGGAGTATAGCAAACAAATATTGCAACATGTCATCATGGTTAGGATTCAAACCAAACATGGAAATTTTGGGATAACTCACTGGAAGAATACTCTGGTTTTGGTTTGGCTTTAATGTTTGGCTTTTATCTCCAGGTGCCTTTCAGCCACAACTCCACTTCAAACTGTCATATAGGAGGCTTAGCGCTTCTGCCTCAGCATAGTACAGTGAAGTATCCTCCAATAAAGGTGAGCAAAGGACTTCTAAACACAATGAAAAAGTCAGTCAGATCTTTTTATCCCAGGTAGAGAAGTACCATTTCAGTTCCACTTTTGTGATCTACACCAATGGAAGTTCCCTGGACTGAAGCACTGTCTTGCTTCACACCTTTGTTTGCATCAGAGATGCTTGGTGCTACTGCCTTTGTGGGCAGCTGCAACTGTATTGTCCAAGCCCAGAGCTCCTGCTATTGCTATATATTGCTACATCCCCCAAATCTGGTTCCTTACACAGCTGCCCTCTCTGATCTCTCATGGTGGTGCTCGTTATGTGGGAGCAGAGGGAAACGTTGCTCTGCCCTTCTGAGAGAGATGTGGAGCAGTCTCTGTTTGCTTCTCTGGATATCTTACCACTTGGTTGAGAAGGCATCCTTGTGCTTGGAGTGCCTGAAGGCAAAGAGCTGCCATTGTGGAGGTTTGGTATAGACAAATAATTTTCCCATTTTACTGCTGTTTCCCCGATCATTATTTTTATTTTTTGCTTAGGTGGTTTGCAGTAACCATACTTATTCATTCTACTGTTTGCCTTTAGGGGTTCTCTGTGCCTTTTCTCCACCATTAGTTTGTTCGCCTTTTTTCCCCCCAGTGATTTTATATGTAATCTTCATTTTAATCTAGTCAGTTAGTTGTTCTCTTATCCATTGTAGATGCAATTGTTTCTGAGGAGATGAACAATATTAATTAATTTCAGTTTGGTACAAAAGGTCTTGTGTATTATGCCACATTTTTTGCTTAAATGTCAGGTTTTCCTTATTTTTGTTTTCCTTTCCTTTTTATTCTAGCCTTATAAAGAATTAGGGAGGAGACTAAATCAACTGCCAAAACCCATCCGTTCCTGTAAGAAGAATGATCACACAGCGATGTAGTCCATAGCTGAGTACATAGGAATTTTTCCCGTTTGTTTATAACTAAGAATAGTCTCATCTCGTATTTGTTTTCTGGCAATACCAATTGCCAAAGAAAGACCCCTAAATGTGTACATGAAGGTTAAAAGAGATTACGCTGCTTAAGTCTGAGCCCGTTCTCTAACAGTTACTGAATTCTGTGAGCCCTGAAGCATGACCCAAAAACGTTATTGTAATTAATTACGGTAACTCTGATATGCATATCAATTCCTTTTTGCAAACATACATTTCCAAAATCCACTTCTTGTGGCAGTGAGCTCTCTAACCTAAGTACATATTGAGCTTAGTCCATTTAGGATGCTTTTTTTTTTTCTTTTTTTTTGTTTAAAACTCTTAATGTATATAAGCAGTTCAGTTGCATCTCAGATCTAGCAAAACGACAACGTTTTAGTCACCTTTTTGCCTTCTTTTCCATCACTGAGCCTTTTGTTCCTTGATTTAGAACAAACAGGACCTTGTTCACAATCTATCACAATACTTGATGAATTTCTGGCAACGGTTGCTGTACTGCCATAAGGTTTCCTACTTCTGCGCCCTTCCTCCAGACATCACTGAGTCAGTGTGCAACTGAGGACAAGGCTGCAAATTAGCTTCCCTCAGCATGGGAGAGGGGGTCCTTAATGCTTAAAAAAAAAGATGCTGGAAAGTATTGCCCCAGCACTTTACATGTGGGAAGCACTCACCTGGAATCAGCAGACTGACTCCAGGCGGGTGCTATCATCACGCAAGCAGGGCAAAGGAAGGGGACATCACTCTAGTTCTTGTTACTGCTTTTCTCACATTAAATTCTTTTTAAATAGGGCACTAATAATGGTGAATAATACATAGCAAAACGCTAACAGAAGTCAATAGCAAGTATGCTGGTTTACTTGCCAACAAAAAACAAAAGTGAAAATGTTAACATGTGAATGCTGCTCTCTGTATGAAGAAGTGCCATGTTCCAAGCATAAGTGCAAACTAAAACCCCATTTGTGTGAATAGCTAATTATAAGGGTGAAAACACTGTCAATCTTAACACTCATCTGGGTTTCATCTTGGATGCCAAATGGGTCTTGCTGTCCTATATGTTAAGAAAAGCCTTAGTTTCACAGCCCTGACAGGAGAATAAATATCACCCAGAAGTAACTGAAAGGGAATAAACATTAGACTATTATGATGGAATTTTTACTAGCATCACTTTTTTTTGTGACTATATGGAAGTATTCGGAACCAAGACAATATTAATCAGAAATAAATATTGACAAAAGCTAATTTTCTTGACAGTACCTGCAGTGAGGACCCCTACCACAATTTGCAAGAAGTGCATGTGCTGTTGAAGCTTTCTAATTGAAACTAACTCATCAAAGGGCCTAGAGACTTTGTCAAATGTCTTAAGTTATATCTCATGTCCCAGTGCAATTACCATTTAAATGCACCTCTTTAAGGAACGCTACAGATGACCAGAACAAAGTCTCATTAACATCTCGTAACTATTCATTATTAAAGAGTTACCTGTGGAGTTTTGTCAAAATCTTTACATATTAATCTCTGAGAACTTGTAGTGTTTAAAAATAGAAAAAAGAAGCTGCTTTTTTTAAAATGTCAGGTAGAACTCAAGGTAGGTGGGGAAGACTGCACTCTGTAACAATCAATTTGGATCCCAGGATCCTGCAGACTTAGAAAGAACGTAAAGGTGATTTGCTTTTAAACAAACATTTTAGTTTGCATGATGTTAAATGACAGAGCCATTAGTGTATATCAGTATTACAGGCAAAGGTGGCAACTTTTTAAAAATAAAATTTATCTTTGCCTGTTCCCTAAACTACCCAGTCAATTTAAGTTGGTTTAGTTTCTTTTAGTTTCCTCTGTTTCCCAGAACCTAAGTCACAGGACTTCAGATTATGAGTTCAACAGTATTTTATTCCACCATTTGGATAGGAAAGATAAATAAGAAAAAAGCTATCCTAGGGTTCCAAACTATGACAAAAATACACTTCTCAAGTTCTGAGATGCAAAACCTAGCATGATAAAAGCTCTTGGAGTTTAATTACCTGTAAATCTCATTTATTGTTTGAATTTAAACCAAATAATTTAATGCATAAAGCAAAACATTTGCTAATCCTTTTTCTTTTTCTTTTCTTTTTTAATGTCAGAAGACTTTTTATGTATGAGATGCCTGAATCTCGGAGATACAAGAAGAGCTCTGTTGACTTTTATAACATCTTTCTCTGATTTTCAGCCTACCTCTGTGAGGCAGATTAGTCTACTTAATCACATTCAAACTCCGAAGAAAATGATCTTTGAATGTTTCACATTTATTGAAGTGATGATATGTAACAGTGAAAAGTAAGCAAGTGGGGGATGAAGATACCCAAGGGCTGTGGGAGATACTGCATTTGTAGTTAGCCTTAACTTGTGTAATATAGGAGGATGGACTTTGCTTAATGGCATTGCTGTGAGTCGATGTAGCTCTATTTGATGAGGAGATTCAGTGAGTCTCCTTTCACAGCCAGGTGCCGCTAGGTTTGTTGTACTGTGGGGATGTTTCTCTCCTGTTGCAAAAGGAGGAAGATATAGAATAAACCCTTTCACTCGACACACTGACCTCCTTGCCCCACAGGTTCTGGTACCTAAGCTTCCATCAGCGTGCCACCCTGCATGCTGTCGTTGGGGCGTGAACTCAGTGTGGGGAACTCACTGCACATTCCAGGCATCACCGTGGGGAAGGAAGACCACAGGTCCCCTGAGGCTAGACAGACCACCAGCAGGAGGGCAGTGGAGTGACCCCCCCTATGCCCAGGGAATGCTAGGGAGGTGAGGGGTGCAAGAGAGAGGTGGTGCCAGCTGGAAAGCAAAAATTCCCCTCTGAAATGGATCAGAGCCAAAGTAAAATTCAAGGCCAGGGAAGGGCTTTGCAAGCAATTTCTTCTTCAACTACTCTTCATTTTTCCTGACAACCCATTCAAATACGATCTAGTGAGGTTGCAGGACTAAAGCATATCTAGTCATCATGATTTTAGCAGCTCCAGCTTCCTGGATTTAAGCGCAAGCTGTAGGAGTCCATTCAAACAGATTAAACTGAATACTTTCCTCCAGATTATCCTTCATGTATGTATAAACAGCATTTGCTGCAGAATGTGTGAACTATAGAGCTCAGAGTCACAGCCTGCAGCACAGCAAACCAGCTTTTCCTGGAGCTCATAATGTGATAATTAAATTGCTAACAGGCACCTTAGTGATGGCATTTGCTAGTGATGTGAAAGCCTTCTTACAATCATACCTTTCTGAAGGGGACTCATCAGTAGAAGCAGAGCTATCAGGATAGAGTATTTTTTTGTATATTTTCTTCAATGAGTACATTAAATTTTTATGTGGAGTGAAATGGGACAGGACGTGTTTCCCTTCCACTGCACAATGATTTATTACCCTAAAAAGACCGCAGAACTAATTAGCAGAGTAATTAATTAATATAAATTTGCATATTTGCATTTGCAATTAGTGCAGCCGACTGATTAGTCTGAAAATGGGAAGTTTGACTCATTAGATGTTAGTGTCTGCTGGACCGGAAAGCGGCTGCCAGATGAGGCGAAAAAGCATAGAATAAGCATGAGCGTGTGTGCGCGCGCAAGCTCATCATGTCTTTTGTTAGAAGAACGGAGTATAAATATGTGATCTAAGATACCAAAACTGCTTTTTTTCACTTGTGCTTTTTAATGACCTTTTTGGCTGTTCTTCCCATTAACTCACTTCCTGCAATGAGCCACTGCAACCATGAAACTCGTTGATGCTTCTGAACAGTCAAATCTTTAAAGGAGGGTAGCTGCTGCAGATCACCTGATTTAGCTGCCGAAGGGGAGTTGTAAGGAGCCTCCTTGCCGTGTGATAGATGGGACAGGGATATTTCCCCTCTTACTAGTTACATAGTTGAACCAATTTCTGAAGTTGAGAGGTCAAACTCAGCAGAACCCATGGAAACCTGATAAATGATTAGCTTTCCAGGTTGCTGTGCTGTCTTCTTTACCTCCTTGGACACCCTTGTGGGTGTGCCTCTTTGTATGTATCTAAACATTTCTGTTCTATATACCTGAACTTGGTATGCCACTGTCCCAAGTTTTAGTACACTTTCAGTGAGATTTGAGAGAACGTTGAAAAGAGACATGTCTGTCCAATGGGTGATATATCCAGATGCCATAATATCTCTAGGCTGATTACTAATGCTTCCGTCAGTGTGCCAGAGCAGAGCTGAAAATCACAGGGTTCAACTGAGGAAGTCCTAGTACGTAGTACATCTTTGTAGCACTTTACATTGTTCTCTCCACTACAGCTGGAGGAAATCTCCCAGCAAGATTGATTGTCTCCTCTTCAGGGTTACTGTGACTGGGAATGGGGGATGAACAGGGGCTGGCCTGAAAATATTCATCTGAAAGCTCATTGGGTTCTTGTCCAAAACCTTTGATCAGATTTTAGCCACTGGTGCCACTTTAACACTTGTGTGAGTGTTGAATATTCAAATGGGTATCTCCCATCACTTGCCATCTCTGCAAAGTTACAGCATGGTGGAGTTCAAGGCTTGGACTAGCTTCCTTTATCTCCTCTGCTGCATCACAGCAAGTCACTTTGATTCTTTTTTAATTTTTTTTCCTACTAAGCTTAAAGATTTCACTGCAATAGTTGGAGTTATAGTCTCAGTATATGCAGTTATACTTTCAATAAAGTAGATTTCATTCTGTTCTAGGAATGAGACTAAGCTAAAGTACACTTTACAGGTACAAACTCTTTCCCCTCAGGTATACCTTCATGAGTTTGTAAAATCTAAGTGCAAACTGGACCTAAGTCAACAAGAATATTTTATAAACTTGAAACCATTATTTTCTGTGAGTTTTGCAGGTGTTGATTAGCTTCCAAGATGCCCCTGGCATATTAGCTGTATGCAAGATAATTCAAAACATAATCATCCCTATGAAACGAGACAATCCCTACTTTTCCTTTATACACTTACACCCAGGTACCATAATTTGGTATTATAATGTCTGTATGGGGATTACAAACAACATTACTTTTCTCCCCTACCAATCAGTAAATTTTAATTCTGCATTTGCCACAAAAAAGTGAATAAAATCCATCAGTATTTAAAAATAATTACAAGATGAGAAAATATTATTTTCTATTAATATTATTTCTGAAATACTGTTTCAATTATGAAATCCAGTGCTAGTACTAAGAAAGAATTTGTGAATAGACATTTCATGAAGAAAGAACTAATATGAATAAAAAATATTACTTAAAAGAATCTTCTTACAACTACAAGTGAAGATAAAGGGCTTATGGTCATTTTTTAATAATTTTTCAAAAATTCTGTCATACTCCACTGCATCATAAACAATTAGGAGAAAATATTAATAAGAATAAAATTTGTCCTTCATGAATGTCATCTCAGGTAAAAACAAACAGTTTGTAGGAACAAATAATCAAACTTACTTTTGACCACGATCATTATTATGCTTGAAACAAAACCAGGTTTCCAAACATATTCAGGATCTGTAGAGGCAAAGTCCTACTGCTGTTTTCAGTGCCCCACTCCCATTGAGTTCTCTATCTGCATCCTTTGACACTCTTTAAAAATCTAGCTCTGGTGGCAAGTGAGAGTAATTTTGGACATGGAAACATGTATGTCAGGCGACTCTGGTCTGGGAGCTGTGACACTGTGTTCCATAGGTGTTCACCCTGATGTGGGACATGTTGCCTGTTAGCAAGGTGTATTATTGAGACTTAGCACCTCACACACACACACAGAGCTATCCTCCTGTCAGATTAGGGTTGCTTTGTACCCTGTCAGTCTGAAATGTGGGCAGATGCCTAGCTCTACATGTGTTCAAGCTCCCAAGTCACTGAGCTGTTCTTTGTATTAATTTACAGAGAGCTGTGAATTTGCTTTTGGATCTAGCTTGAAATATCGACTTCTCATATTTACAGCTTTGTATTCTGACATTGTCTCCAATTCTGACCGTCAAAACTGTGCTAAAAGAAAATAATTCTCTAGCCATTTAGGGAGATCTTTTCCCGCCCTCCCTCCCCCGTCTGACTCAACAACTGAGTAGCTGCTCACCTTCTTCCTAAACTCCCCCGTGCAAAATAGCAAAACATTCTGTTTTCATTAGGTCCAAATGTTTCATTTCAGCTTTATTGAAGAGTTGCATTTTGATAAGGCTGTTTGATTCCAACCACAAAGTAAACCATTTTGCAGAAGCATGACGCATAAGCAAACAGAAAAGTACAGGGCGTACGGTTCCTGCAATTGGAGAGCACCCCCAAAGAGACTCAAGCAGCAGCAGTGACACAGCACTCTTCTTGGCTACAGAACGGTACAAAGAGAAAGATCACAACGTAACTAGCTTCCTAGGTCTAATTGGATGCACAGGGACGAAGGAAAGCCTGTGACATTCAAAACTGATAACTGGGTGAAAAGTAATCTGTATTCACGTGATGGAAAGTGGGCAAAACCCAGCTTACATTTGGACTCTAATGTTGCCTGCATCAGATGGACTGGCAAAATATGGAGGTCCTCCACCCCAAGCGTTGGAGAAATATGGACTGATTATAGATGCAAAGGGAAAGGTCAGAATCTCTCTTTCTATGTGGTTGATATGCTGGCAAATCAGTTCTGAGACAGAAGACGGTTTCACTTTATAAAAACTTGAGGTCTGTGCAATCCATTTCACAGAGGAGGCAAGTAAAATGGGATTTTTCTAACAGTTAATATTCTTCTGCCCACAAACATGGACTATATCATAGAAACTGCAAAAATAAATCACCCCCTAAGGTCCTGCTACTGACAGCTCAGGTATTTCAGCAGCCCCTTCCACTAGTGAGATGCAAAGAGGTAAAGGAACCTCAGCATCTGACACGAGAGTATAATTTAAAGTAGGCAAGCCTCCAAAATGGGTATAACGAGGAAGAAAATGACAGTTTGGGTAGGTACCCATTACCGCAAAAAAAACCCAACTCAATATTTCAGGGAGGTTATAGGCTCCCTATGCTATCCGTTATTATTTACCAGAACTTTGCAGCATACTCTGAATATAACGTGCCCATCCTGGCTGAAGCAGGTGAGATTGGAAAAAGAGACGACCAGCCACAACATTTGGTAAGAAACACCTGCTGGCCTGTTATCGGCACATGAGATTTCCTGCGAAAAGAGCGCGTGAAGCATGAATGCTGACAGGAGGTGAAAACATACATGACAACTTAGAGGTATGCGACTAAGACAAGAGGGAATACCACCACTCAGCCAAAATTTGGGAAGCATATACTAAACCTGGATGACAGCAGAATGTAAATCACTGCATAGAAAATTAAGGACTTCAGGCAACATAAAGGAAGTGAATGCCATAAATGAACCTTCTCTAAGAAACTGGAAGCCATGTGTTAGGTAACTACTTACCAATTGATATGGGGTACCAAGATCAGCAGAAGTCACAGGGCCTTGGTAACAGCTGGGATGAGGCAGCGATCTGGATCATGAAGGATGCAGTTGCCTTGGGAAGGAAACAAAATACTTTATGAAAACAAGGGAAATCCCACCACAAGAAAGTGCTTTACAAGCAGCAGTTGGAACAGCACTAGTGCAAGAAGAAGTTCCACAGTGAAAGAATTGAGATCACAGATGTAAAGACAGGAAAATAATGTTCAGATGGAAAAAACGGATTATTGCTGTTGTCTCTGAGTATCAGGAGTTAATCAGCACGTATATAGTTGTGCTGCTACCACTGAAACAGATCATAGGCCCCCAGAGGACATTCCTGACAAAGTTCTAGCGTGTGTGCAGCCAAGACTTCATTGCCAACACTCTTAAGCTGTGAAGGTTCTCCTTGAAATCACAGTGCAAACACAGAAGAAAGATTCCTTTAGGAGATTTTTTTCTTGACTGCAGTTGTGTTGCAAAAAGGGAGGAAGAATTAAGGGAGCAGCAGTGTGTGCTGCAGCAGTACTTACCAGGAAAGAAACAGAAAGTGACGATGTAATCAGTCTTTTGAAAGAAGGGATCATGTCAAGAGGGTCTGTACAAGAACAAGTTCCTTTTAGTCCGGAA
This sequence comes from Cuculus canorus, assembly GCF_017976375.1. Taxonomy (NCBI): domain Eukaryota; kingdom Metazoa; phylum Chordata; class Aves; order Cuculiformes; family Cuculidae; genus Cuculus; species Cuculus canorus. The sequence goes on along the minus strand of NC_071402.1, from coordinate 108,094,951 downwards.
AGAGAATGCAGCAAATTGTGGAAAGTCTAACAAGCCGAGTCCAAAGAATTTGTGGCCAGAGACACAAAAAAATATTTCAGCAGACATCTTCATATAGAGCTATCCAAATATGGTTTGGAGACGCATCCTTCCAGCTGAACATATGTGCACAAATAGCACCACTCTAATGCTCAATATACTGGGCTTGCTCTCTGTGGTAGGGTTGTTGCTGCACAGAGCCTTTGAGTATATGTGTTGGACCTAGAAAAGTGAGTTAGTAGCTCGTCTTCTCTGACACAGAGGAAAAACTGTCTGATGATAAGTGAAGACAAGAGAATTTTTTTGAGGTCACTTCAAGAAAAGCAAGGTCGATAGATTCTGTATTACCACCAAAGCAATCCCAGAAAGCGGAGAAGAAATTTTGCCCGAAGAGCCTTGAAGATTTTAGAGGCTGGGTGTCTGATGCACAAACAACTAATGGTTTGCATGCCACAACGTCCCAGGGGCAGCTGGCCTGGGTGACTGAAGGGGAGCCAGACTGTTTCCTCAGACAGCCAAATGACTTCAAGCACACCCGATGAGATTTTCCCTTTTCCCATTTTCCCCAGGTATGAAGGTGTTGCCCATTTCATGGCCCAGCACTGGAAAGCTCAGCGAATTATTACTGCTTCCTGGCTGGGAGAAGGAGGAGGAAATCCTCCTATGACTAAAGACCATAAGGTGGAAGAAACCTCCTTTCTAGCAGAGGAAAATCCTATTTGACAGTATTAGGCTGATATGGTAGTCACCCACATGAGATGCAAAACATTCAGTTAGAAAAAGCAGTTATCAAAGTGAAGCTGTAGGCTCCAGGGAACTGCCTATATCAGTGCAACTTCTGGTTTTGAAAACTCAGGCTGCAATGCAGAAACTGAGAGTGAGGTTGCTTGCAGCAATCAAAAGCCCAGCAAGAAGAGGAAAAGGAGAATACAATTATAAACACTGTAATCACGATTGGTTGATGACACTGCCAGTGTGTATTGAGCCAGCCAGCTTTCTGTAAATGCCAGACTATAGCCACATTTTCCAAGCTGTTATCTATAGTCAATGAAGAGAGAGAAAAATGTTTTTAGAAAGCAGTCCTGAGTGCTTGCATTAGGGTCTTGGATTGTGTCTTTTTCCGATGGTACCTGTTTCCCATCATTTACAATGGGGAGACCTGAGGAGTTAGGCTTTGAGGTGGGTGCTCGGTAGGAAGTTGCCTTGTGATAGATGTTGCAATGAATCTTCTTTTGCATTCAGAAAGCAATTCTTCCTCTAGGCACAGGAGGAGTTTCCAGCTCAAACTGAAATGAAGTAAAAAATGTCACCGAACTTCTTTGTCTTCTTGATGGTAAACACTTCATGTCTACGCCCAGTGAGACAGCTGAAATCCTGTTAAAAGAGGGACAAGATCCTTGAGTGTTGCTGTTTAAGTGGGCTGCAGAAAGCAAGGAGTCTGCTTGTGAAAAACCTTATTGAATGAGCACTTCTTGTTTTCTTGTCTGCTTTTGTAAAATATTCATGGCTGGGAATAGCCTGAACCCAGGCAATGTCAGTGAGACAAAAAGTGTCAGCTGATATAGCCTCGAATGTTGGTCCCTCTGCAGTATTCTGCGGAAAACCCCATTGTTGTGAAGCTGAGACAGAGTGCTCTGCAGGTCCTGGCAGCTCTTTCAGCCTGAGCCCTTCTAAAGAGATTCATCAAAATGTCTTACTTACTCAAGCAGGTGTCTTCATCACCCTAGGGAGAAGCCTTCCAGTAGTAAGCCTTGCAGAGTGGTCAAGGGAAAGCTAATTAAAGATTAAGACTACAGGGTTCAGCCCTTAACTAGAGTAAAGGCTGCAGAGAGTTCCTCAGCAACAACAGCCTTAACCAGGGGACTTCCAACGAAGGGGAAACCCCGAGAAATTTCCTTTCAACCACAGCACCGAGCACCACTGTGGCTCATGAGGGAAGGAAGACATCTGAATGCAAAGTCAGGCTGATGGAGAAGAGCATGAAGAGTCAAGACTCATGCATTTGGTGTAGGTCTTACACAACCAACTTCTGCCTTTTATTCTCTCACAATTAAATCTCTTTCCTGTGCATATGTGGTACAGCCCTGTCGTTTCCCTCCTGATCCATCATCTACCAATGAGATGTGGTATGTAGAGTCTCTGTGGGAAGGAAACACCATGGCAAAATAGGGAGACAGGTATGTCATTTCAAGACGTGCGGGCTGGAAGTACATTTTCTCTTTGTGTTGCTCCAGCATGTCTTAACACACCTGCTATGCCTGAGCAAGCAGAGCTGCTTCTCCCATGCATGGGGAGCATGTGCAGGAGATAAAAGCTTGAGGGGCCCAAAAATACCGGTAGTGGCACAAAAAGGCTTTCTAACACAAGGTTTGCAGTTTCATCCAAATTGTACTCTGAGCTTGGCAAAAAGGGTTTCAGAGAACCATCTGGTGGTGGTTTGGCATCTTGTGGGAGCTGAGTTCCTAGTCAGTGGAGGATCTGGCCAAACAAGATAATTATGGCTACCATTACCTTTAAAGATCTTCCTCTGTGATTGCTTCAGCACAGATGCTTAGATCAGAATGAGAACGGAGGTTGAACTGTCCTCTTCTTTTTGATGATGATTGTGGGTGGGGAAAGCTTAGCGGTGATTTATATGGGAAGCTATATAGAACATGAATCTCCATAGACCATTTTTGATAGCTAAGCATTTGACTTTCAAGATACAGAACCTACTAATCTGGCTTTTCTCACGAGAATCAAGAGATATCAGGCCAAGTATGGCTGAACATGTATTTTCCTTCCTGTTTTGTACATACTGTTGCCTATATTACATGTGACTAAACCAGCAATTCTATATAGTGTTATGAATGATGCTGTAGGTCTTTATACAAATACCTAATTTCAATGACAACTGAGAGTGAGAGTTTGAAAGATGTGTAGTGCATATTCTTCTTATGCCTCTTTTTCTCATGTCTCTTTCTTCTAGGAGAGGAGAGGTGCTGAGGAACCTTTATATCTATGTTAAAATAGATTAACAAGTCTTCTGTTACTCTGCCTACATGTGTACTCCTGTAGTGGCTGCAAATATTCACAGTTAACAGTTATTTTCTCATGAAAGAAAAATAATTTGTTTTAAAAGAACACAATTCAGAATACAGTGTAGCTGTCCTGCCGAAACGTTGTGTTAGAAGTATGAAGTAAGCTTCACAGACACTTTGCGCTACCCAAATTAAGGCTCTGTAGTCAAAAAGAGGTAACTGTTTTGCAAAATCTTGATTTTACCTAAAACATGAGAAACCAAGTGTCAGAATGGTAGCAAGAGCTAGATGGGATAAGAATATTTTTATGAAAATTACAATATATATCAGAGTAACATCAGCATCTCTTGCTCTCATCCTCTCATATTGGAATGTAATGCTTCTGTGAGGTCTGAGAGTGGAAGGAGACCATGTTGTTGGTCACTGAATCTACAAGACCTTAAATAATTATTTTAAATGCTACTTTATAAAATACTTGTTTGCAAAATAATTTTAGGAAATTTTCTTTCTATTCTGGCTCCAGTTCTTCACTACCATTCTTTCATTTATGTGAAATAATTTTTTTTTTAAAAGGAAATTGAAAAAAAGGGTCCTGTATGTAAACACACAAGCATTGTCACAATGGAGAGGCTGCAACCTTTAACGTGGAAGCAGTGGGAATGGGAGGTTCTGCAAAGGGAACCTTTTCTGAGCCAGGTCTGATAGAAGAAGATTTATATCAGGGACCCGCACTTTCAAAGTCCCAAGTCCAACTCTGAAGACTGGCAGAAATATAGGAGCCTAAGACCCATTGATTTTCAAGAAGGGGGACTTTTTTTTTTTAATAAGATACATTTTTTTTTTCACTGTCTAGGTAGAAACCTATGCAGGAAGACCCTCTCAGATTTTTAAAACTGTCTGGGGACTGTTTTGAGGTGAGCTATTATGGCCTCAGTACTAGAAAGGGACCAGCAATCCATTTGCTGTTTAAAGTTGCCAAATCTGAACTTTGTTATACAGTCATTTGAGAGCAGGAGCAACCTGCCTAAGATGGCTGTCCAGAGAGGGTGATCAGAACACAATCCTCTGCAATTAGCTGTATTTCAAAACAGTAAAAGTCAATAAATGAGTTGGGTTTTAAAAGATCCATGAGATATGACAAGTCATACCAAAGTAACTTTTTCAGTCATTGAGGTATTTTGAGGAAGTTACTACTACTAGTGATTGGACCAAAGAACAGATGAGGAATGAGCAGAAGAGGAAGGAGAACAACACACAGATGGGGACATAGGTGACAAATAGGCAATGATTAAAGGGAAAAAGGAAGGAAAAATTCTTGCTCAAATCTCGCCCTGACCACATGGCTGTTTTCTTGTAGATATTTGTGGTAGAGTCAAGTCTTCCAGAGTTATCTGAACACAGTAAGAGTCTTAATTCAAGTGACAATCTATAAAGAAAGATCCACATAGTACATACTATAGAATAATTGCCAGAAATGTCTTTGATTTAGAGAATGAATGGGATGTATTACATCTGTGAATATGCTTTTGCTACACCCATACCTGATGACAGGGTACAAGAGAACTGCAAAATCTTTCTGGGGAGTAATAATTGAAATTCATATGACTATGCATATACAAAATATATTCATTGTATGGCAAAAGATACAATGAGGAAGGCTTGGTATTCCTATGGATATTAATTATTTATTTGAACACATTAACAGAACATGGGTCTTGAATTTATAAATATGAATATAAACTCCAGAACTAAGTCTTATAATTAAGTTTATTTAGATAGGAAGAAGAAATATGAATATTGTCTAAAAAATCATTCTTGTTCTGGTTTGTATGAAAGACTCCATTTGTAACCAGACTAGTCAAATCTACTATAGAAGTAGCTGTTGCTCTCTCACGCTTGCAGTCAAATCCTGTTTCAATTAAAGTACTGCTCCTGTAGTAATAACATATATCTGAAGAGTATCTAGAAGAACTGACTAATTACTACTAGAGACTCTACCTTTATGCATGCCTCCAAAACAAACTCTGTTTTGCATATGTAGTTGAGCCAGATCTACTGCATAGACAGTGTAGGAAGTCCAGACTTGCTCACCAGTCAAGCTGTAACACATTTATAAACTGGACTTCTTCCTTAATACAGTATGACTGCGAGAGGCTTTCTGTTAGGGTAGATTGCCAGCTTATATGTCTCACCGTGCCTAAGGACAAAATGAATTATGTTCTGGTACCATACAGGGCTGTTATGTACTACACATAACATGAACAGAACAGAGGAGTCCGGGATCTAAGTTGCTAACAGTATTTTAACTATGAAGTTGGCTTTAAAATATATTTACAAATCTAGTCCATTTTATTTATGGTCTTGCTTCTGAACCTAATGTAATCACTTAAATCCTGAAACTGAGCTTTCAGAGACAAACATCAAATATTGTGAAACTTGCTGAAATCATGAGCTCTGGCAGCACCACCTTTAAGCTGGCTCTGCAATTTTATGTTAATACACCTACAATGTTTTTATACAGTTCTTTAGAAAACCTACCACCAAAAAGGTATATACTGACATTTTATCTGTTTTCTACTTTATTTTACACTTGTGTTTAAAAGGTTATAGTGTAATAAATGTTACCTGAAGACCAGAGTCTGAATTTCTGGCCTTGGTCCACCAGCAAGTCCAGAAAAGTCAGGCTTTAGGTGGAGAAGACCACTAACCCAGCATGAGGGAATGACAATCAAGTCTCTACCAGGTTACTGTTATCCAGAAAGTGAAGACCGGTTCATGTTGCCAAAACGTAATCGTTTAATTTTTCAATTTCTTGGCAAGGATCTGATGTTTTCCTGTGTGCCCAAAGCATGACTTCGAGGCCTAAAGGGTGTCATTAGATGATCCAGTAGCATCAATGTCAATGATGTGTGAGAGGATCCTAAATTGGTAAGGAAATAAAAGCTGCTTGTGTAGGCTTTTTCCAGTGCTAACTCCTGTAGTACCAGGATAATTTTATTCAAGTATCACAGCATGAGAGAAAAAAAATCTGCCCTGGTAATTGAAACTTTACATCAAGCCATCATTCATTTTAATATGTCAAATGTACACATTACAAGAAACTGTTGAAAAACCCACACTGGAAAACCCCAGGCCAAACTATATACCTCAAGATTGAAACCGATTTAAATTCCAAGAATAAGTAGCTGACAAAGATAATTTTCATAGATTAACATTTTTCACCTGGGTTTTATATATCTGGAAGAAATATACACTGCATTGGTTATGCATTGATCAAACTTTTATTGTGCCAGCTGTACTTCATAGACCTGAAAAAGTGATTCAAGCAAAACAAAAGAGAACATAAAAGCACAACTATAATGGTTTTAAATCCCAAAGAGGCAATTACAAGTTTGATTCCAGTGATGCAGCTGGACTACATTGGAAAACTAAACACTTTACACATATTAAGTGGATATGAAGGCTAGAACTAGGACTGTAAATAATAAATCCATCCTGCAGTTTTATTTGTAAAGTACAGCTCTTTTAATAAGTTGGGAAAATACAGCAATAAAATTCACACTAATTCATGTGTAAAAGGTAGTTTAACAAAGCTGAGGTGTGTTAAAACCGATTATCTTTTTTTTAAAGTTGATTGCTCAGTAACTAATAATTTAAATAAAACAACTGGAAAGTGGACTAAAACAACATTGAAAAAGGAATGAATTATAATTCTTTAGCCTCTGTGACTGCGTTAGGGTATAATATGTTATTTTATATTCAGAATATTTCTTGGCCTCTTTTAATGAAGAAAAGCCTGGTAATTACAGTACCTAATATTCATCTTTGCTCTGAGGGTCAAGGAGAAGATTGAAGGGCAGGGTGGGGCAGCACCTAACAAACCACCCAAACAGCGGCCTGAGGTTTAAAAGCCCAGTGATGCAGATGGTGACTAGCTGGTGAGAGCAGAGGAGAAGGAGACACACAGCTGCCTCTGCATGCTCTGTTTCCAAAAGTAGTCTTTATATGCAGGATACACGCACAAGGTCTTTGCCTTCAGGTCAACCACGCCAGCTAACTGTGACATACTGAGTATAAGCAGCTGCTGGCTGCTTCAGTAGGAACTTCAGAGACGTTTCTGGAGGGCAGCTCATCCTATGAGAAACTGCTTCAGACTGAGGTGGATCATTCTCCACCGAGTGTTGAGGGATTCTTCATGGGTGATTTCAACAGCATAACTCCAGTTTAGATTGTGAAAGTTGAGTGAAATGAATCAGTCCCTTAGTAGACGTTATAAGACTTCTACTTTTTCTCTGCTTCTTTTTGTGTGCTGGGTGTACAGCTGGATAGAGCAAGCTGAGGCTGTTCCCCAGGCTGTTTGGACAAGTTTTGCATGTGTCCGAAAGTCTGAAATTTCTCATGTGATGGGAGAAACATTTGCGGCTTAGTTCAATGGTTAAAATCTAGAAAGATCTGTAGCTCTTAATAATAGACAATGTTATACTATCAAATTTTGGGTGAACTTCAGTGAACTGTGGGTTGATGAAGCTTTTCATGGGAGCCTGGTGGGTTTTCTGCTTCTCTTCACCAGAGGCAGGTCCGGGAGAATAACGTTAAAAGTGTTCTAACATTTTTAAAGCCAGTTTGCCTGAAAAGTGTGATTCAGACTAGTATTTGCCACTAACTGGACTTAACATTTGAGGACACACAGAGAACTTGGGTCTATGCCCAGGTCATGGAGGTGTGTAAACCGGCGGACATCAGGAGAGTCTTGATACTTGATACTTCTCGCTTGATAAATTCATGCTTAGTTTGCCTGAAACTGCTTCTGAATGTGTTTAAAGTTTGTGATTAACAACTCTATTGACAGCAAGGGAGAAATTAGACAAGAAGCTACAGCCAAGGTCCGCAAAAATAACGACAAACATGGACTGAGATGTAATACAAACATAGCTAGTGCCACCTATAGGTAGAAGAAAAGTAGCCGGGGGAGCTGTGGTCTGTTGAGGAGGAGCACCGGAATAGCTTTTAGATTTTAGCAGCAGGAGTGTTTGTTTGCACTATTTACAAAGTTTGTAAATGGGCTGTATTTCTCTAGCCTTTCCATTTCTTTTCTGTTATGGACATACTGTTGGTCTAGCTGGGAACTTGGAGCTGCAGAAGTAAATTGGGGAATGTTGGTGAGTGAAGGGAAATACACAAAATGGTTTCCTTCAGGGAATAAAAAAAAAGAACAACCTATTATTTCATATTTTTGCACTGTAGCTAAAGGAAGCTACAAACACCCTGAGGTGAAAGGCATGCACTTAGGTTTAGTTGCTCCTTTGCAGCAGGACTGGAACAGAACTCAGAGGAGTGCTGAACTAGAGTTCACTAAGAAGGAAAAACAAAACCATCCTTGAAAACAGATTAAGGCATGGTAAATTTTCAAGAAAAGTTTCAAGAGCTCTTCTCTAGTTTTGAAGTCCTATTATGATTGCTATTTAAAAACAAAACAAAAAAAATCAGACCAAGTAAAATACTAGTATAACACTCTATTTTGCAATTTAGGTAGCAATAGTTTAAGGCTCTCCATAGGCTTGACGTCTAGCTGTGTGTGCTATTCCCACTTCTAAGTTTCATAAGCTTCTGTAGATTTTAAATTGCACTATCATATCCTCTTTTCTGTGAAAGACCTAGGGGATCAAGCAGGATAACATGAAACTCAAATAATGATGAGAGTTGGTAGAGAGGTTTCTTGCTCCCACTTCATGGGACTCTATGAAGACTTGAGGCCAAACGTATTGGAAGTTGAAGAATCAGGCCCTGGATTCCTAGCCAGGAGAAATACTGAAATGGTTGAGCTCTGAGTGTTCCCACAGGTTACTTGTGGATTTAGACAAGCTCAGTGCCACTAAAAAAGAAAACAACAGTGATGCCAGATGTAAAATTAAATTTGATTTTATGTGCAGGAACTCATTCAATAACGAAAACCTAAAGGAAAAATACTCATTTCACCTGCTTTTTCAATTATACTTATTATAATAATAATTACTAAAAAAAAATGAGTGGAAATGTGAATCTGAAATTGATTTTGTCCTGTTTCTTTTTTTAGCAGCTTCCAGCAGAGTTTTAAAGATTGTCTTGTAATGTGATTTTTTTTCCGGTGTAATTCAGGTATATTGTCAATATTCTTTACTGTTTCCTTCTGTCCCTATGTGAGAAGTGCAATACACCTGCCATGAGATTTTGCATTGCCTTTTATTGCTTCCTAGTGCTTATCTTTGTTATGTACTATGGCACTATTTTTTGGTTGCTATTATACTCTATATTCCACTTCCATTTGTTCATTTGTACGTACCATGCTTTTTACTGTGCCTTATATTTCTAGGGCCAAAGATAAAAAGATTTTACTTTTCTAAATCTCAGAACATCCTCTCTATCTGATACTTTGTATGTTGCTGCTTTTTATTATCACTGTGAAGTGTATTATTGCCTGTGGAATAAGCCAAAGAAGACAGCATGGCAGGCCTTTTGTGAAGCTTTAAGCTTCCAGTCTCTTCTCTGATCACCTTCTCTCCACACTTATATCCAGCTGATGAAACTTTGAACATGGTTTTCTGTTCTTTTTCCTATGTCTTTTGAAAACAAATTGGGCTACTGTTTTGTTGGTGAGGATAAGTAGATGTCTTCTAGCTTGCCAAATAAGAAAGAGTGATCCTCCTATCTGTAGCAAGCACAAGCAATAGTTTCAGTAGAGTTGCTGTTAAATATCACTGTCTGGATTTAAATGTTTGGACAAAGATTAGCTGCCAGTACAAAACAAATAGCATGAATGTTTAATCAAGATCTATCATCCTCCTGGTCAGATACTGCCTTTTTTTTCTAAAAGCCCAGTATAAGGGAGACACAATGCCTACTGAGAAGTCCTATGACTCTGTTAATCAGAGTGAAAGAAAAGAGAATTTGATCTATGGTAAGATAGGTAAACCTGTGCTTTACAGCCCCTTTAAAAATTGTCTTTAAAATTGGGGGTCACGACTTTCAAAAATACAGACATTTAGTCACTAGAGGGAGACACGATCTCATATAACCTAGAGCGCATCTACCATCACAAAGAGATCAGGGATAAAATAATTCCCTTTGGGAGGAGGCAGATGTCAATCAGGCTGGAGTGCTACTGCCCAAGTGAAAGGCTGGTGATACGTTAAGCCTCCGAGGATCCTGGAGAGAGTGAAAGAAACCTTTGTGGACCCACATGATTCCCTAGGACAGCGTCAGCAATGCCTTTCTGTAAAACACATCTGATCTGGGTTCCAATGAGAAGGTGACCGTTACTAAAATGAGGAGAAAAGACTTTAACCACATCTTCAGCCAGTCTTGATTCATGCCATGTCGCTGGTCTTTCTCAAAATACTCTTGAGTAAGACACCGTTTCTGACCCCAGAGCAACATGGCTGGGTGGAAAAGTGGAAGATCAATACAGAAAGCCCTCTCATCAGGAGCATTTCCACTGTCAGAAGTGCACTGGCACATGTTACCGGCTCCTGCCACATGCTGCCCAATAATTGTCTCTTCCCCCACCGCTGCCTTTGGACTCAGGAACGGTGCTTCTCAGGAGAAGCCACTGAGGGAAGGAGGTGCAGAGAGGGCTCCTCAACCTTTTGTTGTCATGGGTGGGAGAAGACCAGATTTTCTCTTGGTGCAAGACCCTGTAGGGTCTATTGTCTGCATAGACAATATGTGCAACCGTTTGACTGGAGAGAGAGGTACGCAAGGCTGGATTGACAGGGTCTCACCCCAGTGATTTACTTCAAAATGAAAGCTTAGGTGTAAACATTAGAGGCAGATTTTGTGCCCACTGGGAAGTGCTTTGATCAAAGCACCAAGCCCAGTGCAAAGTCTGCACAAGTATTATTATTCATCCAAAAAACAAACAGAGCAAGCCAAAGGCCCTGTCCACAATGGGATCAGGATTGGGCTAGCACCAACCATGTTGCTTCTGATAAAACCACAGGGAAACATCTCTACATCTGGAGCTTCTGTTCAGTGTTAATGCATACTGGGATGCTGTTTAATAATGTATTTAACTAGAGTACTGCAAATGTGTGGTAAATGACATTTTTTACCATTACATTAATAATAGGTGTTATTTATCCTTTATTGCCCAGAAACATTTTAGGGACTGCTGTTAATATTTTCTCAAAATAAATGTTTATGGACTCATTAACTCTGGTTTTATTGGCCATATTTCTCACAAAGCTTCTGAGTCATGCCTTCAAGTCTGCTAGGATTTGTGATCCTATTTTCAGTTTGCTTTGTATGTTTTGTCTGTCTATCTAATTTGAAGAGAGAATTGTAGAGTCTAAGATGGAGGCAAGTATTCTTTATTTTAATTAAAATGCTAACATCAGAAATTATCTTATTGAGTGATTGTGTTGTAACACAGCCACTTACTCTGCCATACAGTAGTTAAGTGTGATTTGATGTTTCCTCTAGAATGCTTCCTATTCTCCAGGGCTTATACTGTAGCCAAAAAAATTCCCTTTAAGCTGAAACCTGGCACACAAAATCTCAGCTAAACTTCAATGCTGCTTGAAATTTAAAAGACAAAACTTTGCTTTTGCATGCTCAAGTTGCTTGGAACACTACATTTGGTGGTTCCTTGTATCGTTTCTTTGTGGGGCGATTGAAGATTTCAGTGTCTAATATTAAAAATGAAATGTTGCTGGCATTAATTTGTAATGGGAATTCATTATTGCTGACTGTGGAAAACCCCTCTATCATAGGCCAGATAAGTTCTGGACAGACAGACATGTATCACTGCACACGAAGGAAAAATTAAATCCTTTTTCGGCAGGGTTTGCCTGTGTTGACCTTCCTAAAGTCTTGAACCACTTGTGGAGGGGCCACAACACAGCCTCTGTGGCTGACTCTTGTCAGGGACAGGAGTGTCAGCTAGCTGGACATTTTGTCTGATCCAAGCATGAGCCATTGTCTCTTCTCAACAGCACAGTGTATAGGGGGATGGAAGAGTCTTGGTACTCTGCCAATAATGTGAGTTTTGACTCCGCTGTAGACCTTAATGAGTTCTTAATGTATGGTTATTTATGTGCAAATGATTCCTAAAGCAAGCTAAGTCTGATGCTGAGCACATTGCCTGTTCCCATGCCACTGACTACAGAAAGCTGGTCATAATAATCTGATTGGTCAGTTAGATTTGGGTAGGTTTTCAAACTTCTGATGAACAACGTGTGCACACATATGGGAGAAGAAAGTCAAGCCTACTGTGTCCTGAGGATACATAAAGATTGAGTCTAGCACTTCATGCATACCTAGGACCAAAAAGTGCCTGTGCAGCAAGGTTACAAAGTTGGTCAATATGTAGCTACCTAGCCTTATTTTTTTTCAGTTAATTGTTTATCTGATGGATTTCAAGCCATTTTTTCAGCATGCTTTTTCAAGTTCTTTACTATAAATTTAGTAGTTGCAGTTGACTGGGAAATGTATTCTAGCAAAATTTTTCACCTGATTTTATTTACATTCACCCTCTGAAATGTCTTTGCACATAAAAAATGAAAGAGATGGTGTTTGTTTGACAAAAAATGACTATGTCTATGAGATGTTTATGAAAAAGTTTCTTTTTGATAGAAATGAGGGAAAAGTTTAGTTCTTGTCGTACAGGAGAAAAGGAGCATCAAAGGTTTTGAAATTGTAGAAGTACTGACTGGCATTTGGGAACATGGAAATAAACTCTCAAGCAGAAGAATTCATAGCTATTTAAGCCAGTCAAGGGTCATAACGAAATTTAGAAAGACATGACAGGACCTAACACAATAGCAGAGGAAACAGAAAGTTGATAAATCCAAGTCATTTATCTTAGGGTAATGAAGGGAGAAACTGAAATAGCCCATCTGTTTTTGAGGTTACAAGTTAACTTCAATACTCAGGGAAAACACTGATACCACTGAACACAGGAGATTTAGAACTAGTCAGTCTGTACTAGCAGCTCAAATGCAAAATGTTAGCACCTGTAAAACCTGGACTATAAATTTATGTAAATCAGTTACAGGACACTATGAACCTGCCACTATGTCCATATGTCACTATATGGATCAGCAGTGTTGTCACCTGCAACACAGAATCAGAAACAGGCCAAGGCAGAAGATGCAGAGCCATGTTTCTCTTCTCTTTTTCGTTGTTTTCTTTTTTTTTTTTTCCCCCCCTGGACAACTCTTGTATTACATTCATAAGAGTCCAGTGCTTATATGTCAGTACAGCCTAGGAAAACTGCTTCTGAGAACAGAGACTCAGAAAACGATGCAGGTCTTCCTGGTCTACCATTACATACCTGTGGGGGTACAAAGTTCTATAAATCCAAAAGAAAGCCTGAGTTACTATTTTCTACCTTTCCATGGGTCCTTTGTTCCATTTATGTGTCTATTTTGAGACATCAAACCTCCAGTGATTGGAAGGAGGTCTATGTCCATGCTACGTCACTGATCCCACAAGAAGTGCAATATTTTCCTGCCCTCTCTAGAAGAGCATCTATTTGATTGCTCAGCTTTGAGCACATCAGTGACTTGGGCACTCTTACAGGAACTCCCATGCATGACAGCCCTGGACAAGCAGAAACTCATAGGACCTCATGCTGATGTGGGAATGGTCCGTTAGAGGACAATGGCGAGAAGTAGTGAGCGAGGGAGTTCACTATGTTCACATGGAAGAAGAATGGCTGCTAAAAAATGAAGCAATGGGGCTTGACTCTGCTGTCAGAGGTTATAGGAATCATTGGCCTGAAAGGGATGAAGTAATGTTATATAGAAGTGGCTTGAGAGGAATGAAATCCTGATTTGCAGCCTTTATGCGGTTAGTCTCTTCATATTTCTGGGAGTAGAATTTGTGAACAAGGTGAGTTAATAGTACATAAGTAAAATTGAAGCCTACAGCAATTAAATTAAAAGGTAAAAAGATTTGGAATAGTAAAACTGAATACATTTTAATTGAACATAATTCTATTGAAGACTATTAAATTACCACAGTGGAACAGAAGCACAAAAAAACATGATAATGAGTTTCTGAATGAAAATTTTAAATGGATAAGCTGAAAAATTGCAGGTACCCCGGTGTATGACATGCAGAATGCTCATGATATGAGAACATGAATTATTTATACCTTCTTTAAATGTAGAATGTAAATTTGTTTTGAATTAATTTCTATTGGGAAATCACTACACAGTAAACATAACTGTCTCTTAGGGCTATGCTTTTTCTTTCTAATTATTATTATTATTATTTTATCATATTATTGTTTGGAGAAGGGAAGAAAAATGGCAATTTTTATGGTAGTAAGTCATTTAAGTAATGGTTGTATTGAAAAAATGCAGTGCTTTACGTTGGGGTGAAATACACTGAAAGCTAGACAGCTGTTAAAGTAACTTAGGATCCATAGATTGCACTTTGATGTTGTGCTGGGACAAAGAAGTTGGTATCTCCTTGTTTTTACTACAGCAAGTAGGTTGGTAGAATGATAGGGAGCATGAGAAGGCCTGGCTAGTGCCTTATTATTGTTGTGGTCTGTGGGAGGCAGAGGCAGATGTCAAAGTTTATTATGAGGCAGTTATGGCATAGAAATAGTCTCAGATTGGAGGAAAAGCTCTTGTGAGTAGGGAGAGAGTTGTTAAAGGAATGAGCCAGTATTGTTAATTTGACTCTCTTTCCTTTGTTTTCAGCTGTACAAGTGTGTTCAACATTAGGGAGGAAATTTATCACTTCAGGGGAATTAGGACAAAAACATTTGTTAAAACACAGATATGCTCATAGCATGCCTATTGGCATAGCTTTAGTCAAGTGACTTTGTCTTTGCAATGCTCCTCTTTGAGCATTGTGTAGATAAGTCTAGGGTAACATCACTGAAGAATTGTTCTTCCCCAGCTGTGTTTTGTACTCCTAAGTTTAGAAAAATTGAAGAGCTCCTTTTGGCTTCAATGTGAACTTGTATTGGAGGGTCACTGAAGTATCTTTGTCGAAGAGTTACCAGGGCTGAAGCTTTTGTTGCTTGACCTGATCTTTGCAATACTTGGTACTCAATTCTAATGACGCTTTATTGGTACATCTCTCCCTTTCCAGAGAATGACACTTTATGGATAAGGTTATACAGCAAACATTAATTTTGAGTGGCGACTGGAAGATTAAAAATATTATTTTGCTATATAATGTGCTATTTTTTTCATTGCTTGTATCTTCAACTTGCAACCCTTCCCGATCTGAAGCTCCACACTAGCTGCAAACTATGTTCTGCCCATTCTCAACCCTCTGACAATAGGAAGACGATGAGCTAAAAAATGTAAAGATTTTTGTTCTTATTATTTTGGAACAACTGCTCTCCCATTTTCTGCTGTTTTCTTTTCATGGACCATTAGCAGCTTCCAAAGGCAATATCCTTTCACTGTCACACTGTGCCATGGGGTCCCATTTCAACAACTTCAGACGAGGGCATTAAGTAAAATTCTGGATCAGAGTCAGAGCATAACCAAATAAAAATAATAAAGGAAAGCTTGTAAGAGCAATTTGGAATGCTGTCCTGTGCTGAATTCATTTGCAGCTTAGCAGAGAGCTACCAATCACTGGTGATCAGCGCAATACTCCACAGCACCTTATTTAATTGTAAAGTATTTCATACCCTAAGAAACATCACTGTTCATTTGCTTTTCCTTTTTCGGTGATCATCTTAGCTGAATGCTGAGCAGTGAATCAGTGGGAGGGGAAGAAAATTCATGTTTCTAATTCAAGGAGAATAAAAATGGACTTCTTGTTGTTCCTCTCTCTTCTTCCTTGCAATTAATCTAGAGTTATACATTTCTTGGGATAGTTAAAAAAAAATCCTAGAAGAACGAAAAAAAAACTCATAATCCTCTGGTAAATTTCTTAAAGCAGAAAGGTCAAATTGTTGTGGACGTTGCATACAGATCCAAGCCAAAGCATCCTCCTAGCCAGCAGTAGGACCATGTGGGAGAAGCAATTTCCTTTAACTCAGTTCCCAGGGAGAAAGAGAAAAGACTATTCTACAGGTCCTCACAGCACCCCACATTTTGTGGAGGACTCAGTCTACCTACATTCATTGAAATAACCCCTAAATTGGCACTGACTGATCTGGCACTGACTTTTGCATTTAGTGCTTGAGCAAATTATTCATTCTTTATAGTGGGGAAAATCTGTAAGGCGCACGATGAACGCGCTGTTTGGAGCTAGAGTTAAGGCAGCTGCTGACTCTGATGCTGCATTCCCTCTTCACACCTCTTTGGTGGTGATGTATATGCCACTTAGCAGGCACTGCTAGGAAGTGTGGTGTGGAGATCCATGTAGAGCTCTTCAGCTGGAGAGCAGATCCGTCAATAGACTTAAGCATAGCATTGGGAGGTAGCTAGGATGGTTGCTGCCTTGGCTATGCTGATAGATCACTTTGGGCTAGATACTTAACATCTGTGTATTGTGCTTTCTCATTCTGTAAAAGGAGGCTAATCTCCCTGTTTGTGGATGTTAGAGTTTTCTTTGGCACTGGCCTGTGTAAAGCCAACATGGAAGGTGTTAAGAGTCTATATGAAGGTTTGTAAGCACAGTGGGTTGGGTGCTACATGTTACCAATACAATACCAATACTGTAAAATACAGTTTTATACTACACGCTGTTGAAAAACATTGAGGCTCTTGCCATTTTCTCCCTAATACAGGAACTGTTTTGCCTTGATGTGGTAGACTAGAAAAGGGTATCCTGTGCTGGAGTAAAAGGCACTTTAGACATAACACTGGAGATGCTAGGGCTGTAAAGAGAAGGGTAGGGCTCTTGTTCCCTTGTCTCAGCTCCATCAAAGTAGTACAGTATACTGATATTAGCATGGTTAGGTTTTTTTAATTCTCTGAAATTTCCAGTCCCTTCTTGAAATCATGAAGATTGCCTTGACACAGAGATCTGCACATCCTGTGTGCAGTATTTCCTTTAGTTCATTTTGAACTCGCCATTGCTTGTTGCATTTCATATGTCCTGATTCTTACACCAGAAGACACGGTAGAAGATCATTCCCTGTGTCACAGCAGCACTCATGTTCTTTACAGCTTTCTTCAGACACCAAGACACGATCCTATACCAAGGCTTAAGAACTTCAGTCTATTTAGCCATCGCTTTTATTAAAATAAGTGTCATACAAAAGCTGCATCCTGCTCTTGACCATCCTTGCCACCATTACCTTTACCTTTTCAGTTTGACTGTATTTTTTGAAGGAAAAGAGAACGAAGTTGCAAACAATATGGTAAAGACTAGTATATTCTGGATTTAGACAATGCTATACATGTGTCTTTGGCTTGTCCTCTGTGACAAGTCTGTCAGTCGTTGAGTTTTATTGCAATATTTCAGGTGGGGCAATAATGTTATTACTGTGGCTGGAAGTATGTTAGAGGCAATGACATCCTGATGCTGTGTGGTAGAACAAATAGTTACCGGCACTGTAAATCTGTGGATCAGAGGAAGGGCCTGTCCAGAGCAGCACATCTTCCTCTCCATTCTGCCTTGTATGCCTCTGTGCGTGGTTTATGATGCCCCACATTTTATTCGTCACCTTGGATTGTTTTCTTCTTATTGTACATTCACTAGAAAAGCAAAAAGCCTCTCTAAAACTGCTGGACTGAAAATGAAATATAGGATGGCTGCAGGCTATGTTTTTCTTTGCTGGGAAGCAGTACTATGATAATTGTTTCTACAAAAAGAAACTACTACTCTGGAAAAAAAAAAAAAAGACAAAACAAAACCCCAAACACCCTCTGTTTGCTTGAACCTACCATAAACTATTGCTAGTAATTATAGAAGCTGACTGCACAACAGCTTAATTTGACTTAATTGGCAATTTTTTAAAGCTGCAACACAATAAAAATAGAAAACGAACTCAATGCACAGGTTCCGGAGATGTTAAATTTCACTTTATGAAAAAGCTGTAAACCTTCATGTAACATTGGCTTGTAATTCACTTCACTTGGTTGTATATATTTTTTTCTTCTTTTCTTCTGTTGCAGTATGAAAGCATAGGAATATGCAGTAGTGACTGAAAGAAGACTAAGCTTTGCCTTTTGCTCTCAGTGATGGGTTCCAGTCTGACAGAAATGTTCCACAGTGAAAGATTATAGAGAAGGAGAGACATCATCTGCTACCATTATTATTTTGTTAATGGCCATGGGGTTGAAGTATTCTAATATTTTTCTTTATGTTTTAAAGTGACTAGTGGCAAATTCTTTTGTTCTCCTCAGACATGTAAGGAAATGGTGGTCTGCTTGAGAGGCAAATCCTTTTTGAGCTACAAATTTATCCGTTGAGGGTTTAACTTTAAATAGATTAGTAGTCCCCTTTAAGTCAATTGAGCTTTAGTGGATATTACAGAAAATTAAGCCATCTGTACACACTACCAGTGAGATGATTTAATTACACAATGTTCTGATATGGTAAGAGAACAATTTATATTAAGTCAATGTTTATTTATTTGAATGTGAGCTGAGGATTGTATATTATAATGTACAGATATTATACAAGTTGATGTGATAACAGAATGAATTGATTTATATGTAAGTACATAAAGAATGGAAATCTAGGTACACAGTTAAAATACCAAGTAAGAATATGCAAAAGTTAAGAGTTCAGACTTTACATCCACCACCCCATTTTACACCTTTCCTATTGCATAGAAAGCATCTAGTCCCAGCTTCTCGGAAAGGCCTTGGGAGTCCCTCAGAGCTCATCTGGGCCCTTCTCTGTGGAAAGCGCTGTAGATGAAGGAGACTTGGGAAGAAGATAGGGCATGTTGCAGCTAGTGCATGGTTCCTAATGGATGCTTTCCAGTTGACACAGTTTACCACGGCTGCAGGCCAGGCAGAAAAATCAGAGAGTCAATCCACTCATCCAATGCATAAAAACAATACTGTGGAGAATCTACTCTAGATTTTGACCTTAGTCTTCTGTTGGTGCCACCAGACTCTGCAACTAATCTAAAAGATTTCAAGCTCAAGAAGGGTGGGTATGTGAAGTTGATTCTAGGCTAAACTTGAACTTACGTAGTCCTAGAGCTGGTGCATGTTGAAGGCGGTTTTAGGTTGCCTGCCTTCATTTGACCTAGCTAGTCACTAGTAGATAAGATTGCTCTCCTCCTAATTCCTGTGACAGTGACTGACAGTCACCAGTTCCCCAGTACATCTTTGCCACATTACTTGGTGACTGAAAGTGATTCCAAAGTTGTCAATAGAAATGCAGGAATCATCCCAGGTAATTACAAAAAAATGAGCCCCGCCTACAATAAAGCATGCACATGGTGAACATTCCCAGTGAAAAATGGGCATACAAACAATATCACTTAGCCATTCCTGGACAATATTGACTACAATCCCATTCTTGGTGTGCTCTGTGCTCATATGAAAGAGTTGCTCTGGGTGATTACTCCTCAGAGTTTATGGGACTCTCAGTTTGGTTTGTATAGGAGCTCCCTACATCGGATGCTGCTGACTACCCCGCTGGAGTGTGATTTAGTCAAAGAGGAACTGCGGGAAAATTCTCACATCATATATTGATACATGCCTATATATGCCATCACTTTTTTTTTTCTTTAAAGTTCTCAGTACTATATGGAGAAAGAAAACTTTAAAACACAGAACTAGCTCTCCCACACTGTCCAGTGAACATTTAAAACTTACAGTCAGATTTGTCTATGTCTTCATGGATACCATCTTGTAAATCAGAGTGGTTGCATGTTGCGTGCTCCCCACACTGGTTAGAAAGGAAAAAGGAAGGAGAACGTTTGAGACTCCAGTGTAATGTGAATCTACTGGAAATTTCTAGTAGAAAATGGCAGAAGTTGCTACTCCATACAGCTTTTCACAGTCAGTTTTAGCTCTCCTCTATTGGGAAGTTGTTGCTAGCAACATAAGCATTTTAAATCATTAACACTTCTAACCTGCATATTTATTACCTGCCAACTGGCAACAATAAAGTGATTCTTCTGATGTGTTCATTGAGCAGCAGAGAACCATATATCCTGATTCATGAGATAAGGGAACATAGTGGGCGACCTGCTGCTGTCTACTAACGTTTGCTGAGGGAGTTATGGGAGAAAGTAACAAAATCCTAGTTTAAGGACTGTGAATGGAAAGGATCCCACTTTATGGGTACCCTTTGTATTATTCCCAAGGCAGAGTAGATATTTCTTTTGTTCTGATGAAATGTATCTGAAGGCAGCAGAGGATAGCATATATGATAACAAAATTTGCACAACAAAAAATTAGGTTTGTTGAGGTCAAAAGCATACTCAGTCAACCACAGAAAGCTGTTCTATCCAAAGTGCTTTCTCAAAATACAGTCGGGTCCTAACAGCTGTCATCCCAATTTAGTGGCTTAAAATGGCAAGAAAAGTTTAAACACCCAGTTTGGAATTTCCATGAGATAGTCCAAACTTGGAGCATTCACCTTATCTTCATGCTAACAGCATTTTAACTAGTAACCTGTTCTTTTTGATTTCTTCTCAACTGGAAATACCACAGAGGGGAAAAAAGAATCATCAGCTTTTGCACTTCAAAGAAGTAAAGAAGTATGTACTCACAGGCACACAGTGAATTAAATGATTGCATTAATTACTTCAAGACTCATGGAAGGCTAAATATGGGTTTCATTGAAAGTTATTGTCCGTTTTTTTTTATGACCTGAGCTGGTTTGATGTCTGTAGCTGGGATATTCCAGTTGCCACACAAATGAAACACTGGAAGTTTGGCTCTAAGCAAGGCTTCATTGTTAGCGAAGATTAATTTACTTGCTGATTTGCATATGATTATCTTTCTTTTTTCCTCCATTACACCTGTGTCTGTAAAAAAAAAATTTCTTAGTGTGTGAGAGTCATTCTTCCAACCTAAATATTCATTTTTCTTCCCTCTACATTGACATTGCCTCTGGCTAAGGCAACTGCATAGAGCTGATCAGTGTGTCAGGAAGAAAGAAGCTTTAGGCTTTCTGGGTCCCTCCAACCCCAGGACATTAAGGTTTCATTGTTTTTATCTCATACAGGAGGTACAAGCACGTGTTAAGGGAAAAACATGACCCCAACTACAGAAAATATTCAGTCCTATCAATTTTGTTACCACTTTTCTCTTACACCTGTCCAGAAAACTGGATCAGTTGACCCATAACCTCAGATGGACTTGAGTCAATGTTGATCTGTTATCTTCAGGGGACCTACAGCAGCTACAGTCACTGTACTTATCACAACTGAGAATGTGAACCCACTTTCTTATGGATAAATTATTTCAAGATATTCAAAGCTGTATTTTTGCCAGTGAGTCAGCACAGTGGGAAGCATCTTTAACATGGTGTATCTGTGCCTTTTCATTCATGTTATTGAAATATCTCTTGTTTCTCTGCAGGGACTGACTCTGAAGAGTGATCATGTGTGGTATGGATAGCATAGCTGTAACCCAAGGAGGTTATACAGCCAGAAATGGAATACAGATAGGGTAACTTTTTGTCACATCAGCGTATGGCTATGTTTGCATTTCTTGGCATATTGCTCTTTCGTAATTATTTCAGGATTAATAGTCTTTGACTCAATAAGCTTCTTTGATTTTAACTCTGAAGTTTTGTCTTTCTGCCTGTACTCTTTATGTTATTGGGCTTTTGCAGGGAGAGAAGGGTTCAACGTAGTGTCTAGCAATACTGAGTACGGATCTGAATTCTTTTGGACTTCAGAAAAAGTAAATCTATTATGCATATTTAGTTTTTCCTAGATTTTTTTGACTATACACAAAGCTTGGCATGGTGTGATTAAACTAACACAACTGAAAAAATTGTTGAAAATCTCACTTGTGAACTCTGGATCATTATTTGTTATTACCTCACTCAGAGTCTTCTAGAATGCAACCTTCAGTTCACCATATGTTATTGTAATACTCAGCTGTTGTGAAGAACCCAATTTAAAAAAAAAAATTTGCAAAGAAGTAGTCAACCAATAAAGAGCAGTATTTCTTATTCCTCAACATAAGAAGGATATGGAGCTGTTGGAATGGGTTCAGAGGAGGGCTACAAAGATGATCAGTGGGCTGGAGCCCCTTCCATACGAGGAAAGGCTGAGAGAGTTGGGGCTGTTCAGCCTGGAGAAGAGAAGGCTCAGAGGAAACCTTATAGATACTTTCCAGTACCTGAAGGGGCTACAGGAAAGCTGGGGAGGGACTTTTACGAAGTAAAAGTATCACTTATAGTGATAGGACTAGGGGCAATGGCTATAAACAGGAGAGAGGCAGATTTAGAGTAGACTTAAGGAGGAATTTCTTCATGATGAGAGTGGTGAGGCACTAGAATAGGTTGCTTATCCCTGGAAGTGTTCAAGGCCAGGTTGGGTGGGGCCTTGGACAGCCTGATCTAGTGAGAGGTGTCCCTGCCCATCGCAGGAGGGTTGGAACTAGATTACCTTTAAAGTCTATTCCAATACAAACTATTCTATGGTACTGTTTAGTTCAAATACTTATGTGTCCGAGACATGCCCACAATGATCAGAAATAATCTGCAGTCATTTGGTATTCCTTAATGTACCATGGCATGTTTGGATATCTCACATTTCATGGCTAAATTTCCTTTTTTTCTATTCTATTCGGTTCTGTTTTACATGTGATCATAACAGGATACTCAAGGCCTCTTCTTAAATTTCTTCATAACCAGATGTGATCTGGGGCTTATTCTTTGAATTTCTTATTTCATGCTGGCTGCCATAATAACTTGATGGCTTCTGTTGACATGCCTCCCATACACAACTCTTGCTATGAAAGATACTGTTCTTGCACTCAGAAATTAATTGTAAATGAACACTTTGACCATTAATGACAGGTTTTTTTCCAGAAGTACCATATAAATTTGTTAACTAGCTCAGGTCAAGATGTCTCCAAATAACAAACCTAATAATTTAAAGCTGCATACCTCAGAAAGAATTTGTTCAAAAACCCTTCCACTTCTCTTCTACCCATCCAAGAAACCCTTGCTTACATTTCCTTCTTTTTTTTTTGAGGTGTTTACCTCGAAATATTCATCTCATACTCGGCAGATAGCCTTCTTCGATATGCATTTCATAGCAGACACTTCATTATTCTTCACCTCTCAGGATGTCCATAGAACTCCCAGAGACTGAAGTGAGAAAGGTTTTTCCAAATATCAGAAGTCACAGTGAACATACAGGTGAGAAAGGAGTTTCTCCCTCAAGTGTTCAGGAGTATGAGAATCAGTGTCCAAAGATGAATCACTTACTAGTGTTTTCTGTGAGGACAAATGTGATTATTTTCCTGAACTATGAGCATTGGATGTACAATATTTAAGCTAGTGTATAATAACAAGCTGTGATATGCATTAAATCCTGGAAGTAATACATTGGTGATGGCTTTAATGTGTGTATTTTATAAAGTACTGAAAAAGTCATGACCTCATGAATTAGATAATAGTATATTGTAAGTGGTCTTCTATCCCAGGCAGAGGGAGGACATCCTGGAAGACCTTTATTCATTTCTTGACTCCTGACACAGTCATAAAAAGTGACCATGGATAGGACATTTCATTCATCTGACAGTGACTTGTGTTTTTTTAATTCTGTCAATTTATTTCCTGTTTCATTTGGAGAATGAGCTCTGTAAGAAGGAGGTGCTTTACTCTTTTCTCTACAATGAAAAAGAAACTTGAACCCAATAATGTAATGTAACAAAATTTTGTTATTTTAGGAGGCTGACTCAGTTCGGTGAGTGGCATGATGAACTCTGAAGGGCATGTGCTTCATGACGCTGTGTGTGTTCTGAAATCTTATGCAGAGGCAGATTGAAATCCTGATAGTTTAATGAAGCTTTAGGTGTGAGGAATAATACACTGTCATTTTAAATGATGGAAGTGAGTTATTTCACCAATTTGCAAGTTCCGATAACACTGTAAATAAAAATTTAAAAGCCCTACCTTTGGAAAGCTTTGAAAAAGAATCAAATCACACAAACCCCCTTGTATTTGAGAACAGCCTAAATAGAAGAGTTGCAATATTATCACAATAATTTCAAAGTAAAAGGATAAAGCTAGGAAGCAAAGTATTTCATAATGAATGCAGCATATAGCTTTTAAACAGGGCTAACATATGGCCCACTAATGTGAATGTGAATGCAAATTAGATACTTTTGATTGCTTGAAATAAAGTCAGCAGAATCCAAGCTTCAAAAAGCAAATTGTGTGGATTTAACTACCTGAGTGCCACACAAAGAATACTGTTCCTACAATATTTCCATATGAAACAAGGTAATGAAGCTAATTAAGTTAATTCTAAGACAAGATGCCCTAGATAACTTGAAGATGAGTTCTACATTTTCTCTGGCCCTTCTTTTTTTATTTATTTCTCAGCCCTAGTTTGTTTAACCTTTTTAGGCTACTCTGCTTATCTTGTCACACAAGTGCTTTACAAGGTATCTGTCATTTTTAGAAGTGTTACAGCACACTACAAATATTTTGCTCTTAGGGAGAAGCAGCACAACTGATGCTGACTGGAATAAGCAGATATTAGGAACTCCTTAGGTCATAAAATGTGATTTAGCAGATAGTGGGATAGGGCTTCTGACATATTCTGGCTGAGCTAAATAAAGGGAGAAGGTTGCCCTAAACCTTGTATGTGCTGGTATAAAGTAGCTCGATAGGACATGCTCTGTACCCAAAATTGCTGAGCTGCAAGCATAGAAGAACTGGAGAATAATATTAATTTTCTCTGTGAGCCATTGTTTTTTATGAAAAAGGAGCAAGCTGCCCTTGGTAAGAAAGAAAAAAATAAGAGGGCTGCCTACTGCCCTGCATCTGGCATGGCTTGGCCTTATGCAGCAGCTACGTCAAGAGCTCTTGTGATGAGTGCCCATGGGTCTGCACAAAGCAACCCCAGCCGGTGGGAGCCTGGGAGCTGAGATATCTGCATTCAAGTTCCACATCCTACTTGCCTGTTTTACAGCAAAATCTTAGGCTCTATCAGAGGAGTCAACAGATTACTTTATTCACCATACCTCCTGATCCCACCACCTCTTCTGTCAAACCATCTCTTCCTCGTCTAGGGACTCTAGCCTACGCTCCAAAGTGCTATTCCTCTGCAGTGAAAGCAGCTCTTTGGCTTCCCTCACAGCCTGTGCTGCTTCACACTGTCAGACATTTCAGCTCTCACCCCTGGCCTGACCATGCTAAACATGACCAAGTTCACATCCATTTACTGTGTCGAGTACTCCCCTGATGCCTTTCTACTACATCTGGAGAGCTCCTCAGTGCATTAGCAGCCTAATCTCTTTTCTAAAATCCTTCCCACACTTGGCCAGGCACATTGGTACACAAGCCCTTACTAGACCTGCCAGGCTTGGGGTAGTTGCATTAAATTTCCTTCGTTGCCTTAACTTGGGGAACAGTGTACTGATCCCAAACTGAAGTTTAAGGGAAGAGGGAAATGACTAAATGAGCTATTTACATGTTTGCCAACCACTTGCCAATTTGCAAATATGTGAATTAGCACATTCTGAAATTTGCATAAATTCACACATGGAGCTGTGCAAGGTTTGGCAGCTATGGAACAAAGAAACCCAAAAAATGTATTAATGGCTGTGCAAAAAGGAAAGGAAATTGATTCCAGAATATAAATGTCTTTATGACCATATGAAGAATGGGGGAAATGGCTTTTGAACCTACTATTGCTTGTTAGATTCAGGAGGGGTAAAAAGGAATGCAACTCTGTGTTGCTGATACCCATTTATATAAATCCTGAAACGGGCTTCGTGATTCAAAGCACTGACTTCATCTGCCTCCTTTCTTGGGAAACCATAGAAAACAGTTGTGAAGACTAGGAAGAATATTTCTTATGAAAAGAAAAGTGCAGTGCATGAGGCATTGGCTAGTGTTAGTGAAGTGTTTTGGGGGATTTTCTATCTCTTGCACTGCGTGTTTCACACCAGCATTATTCACCCTTGGCTGTACACTTGCACTCTGAAAATGACCTTGATTGAAACAAATTATGTTTCTAACTTAATGGCTGTGTTTAAATGTAAATTGAGCCTGAAGGGCTTTCTGAACCACTGTTGTTGCATTCACGTTCGCGTGTGGTCATTGAGGCCAAGCTGCAGCCTGACTTGCAGTTTTCCTCCAGCGGGATCCCTGAGGGCAAATCGGTGTGTGGCATTTACAGCTAGATCACCTCCATTGGCAATCAATCTTATTTGGGGCTGTTTCTTCCCTTGTCCTTAGAACTGAGTAGCAGCTTGAATCAGCAGCCACCCCTTTCTCTCCACAGGGTGCTACTTTTGAAACCTGTGTTCGTTTTGTCATCCTCCAACTATTTCAGGGATGGCTGCTTGCACATGGACAGGTAATGCATAATCCTTATAATCTGTACCTTCCTAAGTGCTTCAACCGCGTGATTATTTCTCAGCAAGCAAAAATGACTGATAACGTCAAAGTCTTGGGCAGGGTCAGTCTGACCTCGGTGCCAGGAAAGGTCATGGAGCAGGTCATCTTGAGTGCAATCGTGCAGCACATATATGGCAACCAGGTGATCAGGTCCAGTCAACACGGGTTCATGAAAGGCAAGTCGTGCCATACTAACCTGATCACCTTCTATGACAAGGTGACCCTTGTAATTGATGAGGGAAAAGCTGTGGATACAGCCTACCTGGATCTTAGTAAAGCTTTGACACCATTTCTCATAGTATTCTGATTGAGAAACTGGCTGCCATTGTCCTGGACAGGTGCACCCTCTGCTGGGTTAAAAACTGCCTGGGTGGCTGGGCCCAAAGAGGGGTGATAAATGGAGTTAAATCCAGTTGGAGGCCAGTCACAAGTGGTGTCCCCAGGGCTCAGGGTTGGGTCCAGTCCTGTTCAGTGTCTTTTTTTATCAATGATCTGGATGAGGGGATTGAGTGCACCCTTAGCAAGTTTGCAGATGACACTAAACTGTGAGGAAGTGTTGATCTTTTTGAGCGTAGGGAGGCTGCATCTGGACCTGCTGGTTCGGTAGGTTGAGACCAAGGGGATGAGGTCCAACAAGGTCAAATGCTGAGTCCTGCACTTGGGACACAATAACCCCATGCAGTGCTGTAGGCTTGGAAAAGAGTGGCTGGAAAGGTGCCTGGCAGAGAAGGACCTAAGGGTATTGGTTAACAGCTGGCTAAATATGAACCAGCAGTGTGCCCGGGTGGCCAAGAAGGCCGACAGCATATTGGCGTGTATCAGAAACAGCGTGGCCAGCAGGACCAGGGAGATGATGGTACCCCTGTACTCGGTATTGTTGGGGCTGCACCTTGAATACTGCATTCAGTTTTGGGCCCCACACTACAAGAAAGACATTGAGGTTCTGGAGCATGTCCAGAGAAGAGCAACAAAGATGTTGAGTGGGCTGGAGAACAAGTCTTACGAGGAGCAGCTGAGGGACCTGGGGTTGTTTAGCCTGGAGAAAAGGAGGCTGGGAGGAGACCTTATCACTGTCTACAACTACCTGAATAAAGTTGAGGTGAAATGGATATTGGTCTCTTCTCCCAAGTAATGGGTGATAAGATGAGAGGAGATAGCGTCAAGTTGCCCCAGGGAAGGTTCAGATTAGGCATCAAGGAAACTTTCTTCACTGAGAGGTTTATCAGGCACTGGCACAGGCTGCCCAGAGAGGTGGTTGAGTCACCATCCCTGTAAGTATTTAAAAGATGGGTACTGATTCTATTATTCTGTACTGCGTGCTTTTATTAGCAGAGGTTCAAACACTGTGGATAAGCAGGGCAAGTAGCGAATTATGGTACACTTAGCTATACAGAGGGTAGCTGCTAGTATTTTTATGCTAACAGAATTGGGCTTTTGTCAGTATATTCTGCTTTACCTTTAAAGGTTGACTTATTCACTAGCAAAAAAAACATACTGTCACTCTCAAAGAAGAAGTACTTTGCTAGTTGCAGATCCTGTTACTATTACACGAGCTGCTTTATCAGTGCTTCTGACCTCTGTTGTCAGCACTACAATCTTTTATGAGTTAAAAATAGAAGGCGCAGAGACACATGCAATGCAGTGAGCGATCTAGTATCGGTCTGAGGGGCTGCAGAATATTTTTTGAAAATGTCCTTTTATAAACAACTGCTTTTTTACTGGAAGGGAAATGGTAAGTTTTGCTACAGTTTTCTGAACTCTTAAGAAAGAAAAAAAAAAGAAATTCAAACTTCCTGTTATACATAAACGTATGTTAGTTTAAAATTATCTTGGTTTTGGAAAACTATTGTTTTACTGAGAGCATTTTTTTTTCATTTTAAAAATTCAAATAAACTTTAGGGAAAGTTAGGGAGGCTGCTGAAATCTTAGATATTGCAGGTTGAGTTTTTAAAATTCAACTGAAAATGCTAGTACACAAAGTGCATTGGTACCACAGGCTTCAGAATCCTTGCTAAAGCTTTCCTGAATGATTAGATGCACAATATTCACAGATTTGTTTTTCCTTGTTAAAAACAGTTGCAACAGCCTGGTTACCCCTGTTACAGGAGTATGTATATTTAAAGGACTGTTTATCAGGAAGAATATGAGGTTATGATATATTGGGAAAAGATGATGTAAAAGCCAGTACTCTGTACTTCCAAAATGCCCAGAGAGACTTGCAGCCCTCAAAGTCTTTTAGATTCTTCACACCCTGATTTAAACGTCATATTCCATGCTGAGTATGTTTAGATATTACTGTCACTGACTACCTTGTAGACTACAATAATTAACCCAGTAATACTCCCCTTGGTGTGCAGGACACAATTGGAAATCTGTCCAGGTACAGACTACTATGTAGGAGCAGAGAAATATAATCCTTCTGTCCCTAAAGTGACACAGTACTTATCTGCCACTGTTCCTATGTTTCTTCTTGTGAGAGTCAGCAACTAATTCATTTTCTCCCATTTTATTTACTTTCAAGTCATGATTAGATTAGAGAATTCTATTTCCTCCTTCCCTTAAAATCCATGAAACCAAAGCTGAGCTGATTCACTTCTTAAATATCTTTTAATGGCTTTAATGGGTTTGCTTGATTCTTCAAATCTCCAGTGAAGTTGCAGGCAGAAATTGAAATGGTTTTATTTGCCTTGGAGAAAATATATCCCCTTTGTACTAAACAAATTATTTATGTGTGTAGCTCAAAAGCGTGCACAGCCTAACCTGCCCACAACAATGATGAGGGGGTTTCCATACTGTCAGTAGCACCTGTAAAGTCTAGTTTGTAGACAGAAATGCTCCAAATTATCAGCACTGCTGACGAATATGTTATGCAAAAGAATTCATGCAAATATTCATATCTGATGGTCAGCCCTGGGTGATTTGCTCTTGTATGGATTTTATTTCTGATCCACTGAAAATAGACCTATCCTTCAGAAAGCAAGGGAAGATGATGTGCCTGAGAAGGAGGGTGTGCAATGTCTTGCCTGGCTCCAGACTTCCCAGGTGGTCTGAAGTAGGTCATTTAGTTTCTCTGAGACTTAGTTGTCCACCCACCTAAGAAAAATATAGTGTGTAACGGATTTATCTTTAGAGATTGGGGGATGCTCAGAAGCTGTTATAATGGAGATGATGTGTATTAAAACTATTGCAGAAAAATGTGCAACTGGTCAAGGGTTGTGGGTAATTTCCATACCCTTCAAGTAAGTAGGTTAGCTTTGGATAAAGACTTCTGGTCTAATTTCTGAAACAAAAAGGTGCCAGTGGTTCTTTCTGTGCTCCTTAAACTCAGGAGGTCTGTCCTGTGTTTAGGACTGGGAAGTATCCTATCTGCTAGTGAGACGCATAGCAGACATGGAGCTGATGTGCAGTCACTTAAAATACCATTCTATAACAATTCTGGAAATCCCATATGTGATCTTATCCGTGAGACAAAATACAGTATCATTCTGCTGAGATGCAAATTTTTCCTGCATATAGACACTACCCTAGCTGAATGGGGGCATACTGGATAACCAAGCAGGAAACAGACTCTGAATATCTAGATAAGCATCATCTCAGCAAATGTAACTTGGGGGCTGTTATCAAATATCATTCTGTGCTCCCAGCTGAGGCTTCTTTGCAGAAGATAGAAAGGGCATGAGTGATTCATTAGTGATTTTTTGTTAGTGCAGGAACAAATGGCGGGGGTGAGCAGTGTTGGAAGAGTCTCAAAGCTGTATGTGGCCATAGAAAAGCATGGGAGCCCAAGGGCAAAGGCTGACCCAAGGCAGGCAGTCTGAGAAATCCCTTTATCTGGGCTCCTGTGCTTCTCTGAGGATGAAACACCTGTGAGGCATGACCATTGTTAGCATTTTTTTGCCAGCGAGGAGGGAAAGGCAAACAGTCAAGAACTGCAGCGCCCGCTTTGTCTTCTTACCTGCCTTGTGGTCTGCTCAATTATTTGAATGCAAAAAGTAGAAGCTCCAAGCAGGGATGATGTTCACCTTGTCTCCCTTTACTCTGCCACTCTGAGTTGCCGCATGTGGGATCAACAGCAGCCAGAGCTGGTGCTTGGGTCTGCCAAATTTCCTTACTGTAAATCTTAGTTCCAGATCTGCAATGTAGTCTGTCTCTCTGTCTTTCTTTCTTGCTTGCTTTCTTCTCTGAGAAATAAAAGACTGCATTTCAAGAACAATATAGCATTTAAACATGTATTTACTATAGGTTTATATTTTTAATAAAGGCATTTTGCAATGTTTTTGATGCTATATCCCATCACAGTCAAAACAGTTTAGTGTTTTCTTCTTTTGTATTTCAGCACTGGGCCTTCCTGTCTTGATCACAGTTGGAGAAAATAAGGGGAAAAAAATGTAAAACTTTACATTTGATTGTTTTCTGCTTCCTCAAAGGTCTGTGATCTGATTTGTTTCAAGTTCAAATAAAATTTTGTGTCATTTCTTATTTAACAGCATTGTTTTCCCTTCTCTGAATTAATTCATCCTAGAGGCATAATTGCCTTTGGATCTTTCTCCATTGCTTTTTAGTCTGCTCATAGAACATACAATCCTCTAGTGTTGCACTGGTTTTTTGAACAGTTGCCTGTAGTTTATAGATCTACTATTTGACCTCTTTGATCTGGAATAATGAGTGTTCACACTTTGCTTGATCTCTCTGTACCCAAGTTGGACTAAGAGATGACAATATTTGTGATACAAAAAAAGCATTTATTTACTTTGCTATTCAAGTTCTGTGTCTAACCATGCTGTGAAGAGCTGAACTGGTGTTGGGCGTAGAGGAAACTGGTTGAAATATGGGAACTACATTTTATAACAAGAGTGAGCCTACCATGTTTTCTGGACAGAAATACTTGCATATGTGCTGCCCAGTAAGCAAACAGTATTTGGGAACACCAGAAACATTGCATTTATGCAATCAGCCTTTGTAGTAAACACCTCATGAATAGGATGTATCCTGGAAGTGACAGATTCAGTGTACTTCTATTGTAAGATTTACCCATACTTGCTCATTGCTCTTTGCTAGGCACATATTAGGACAAAAAAATTATATTTCATGCAGCAGGAAAAGACAGGTCTGAGGGACCCCAAAACAAGAGTAGCTTTATGCAAACATGAAGTGTCTTTTTTTTTTGTTTGCAGGGAATTTAACTACTTAAAGAGGATGACACTTGAGATTTATTGAATACAATGCCTTTCCAGTCTTTGATAAAAGCAACAAAATCACCGTGTGGAGACAAGTGAAAAATGACAAGAGGCTTTATTTGTGCTGCTCCACTCCATGTACCTAGAAGTGTATCTGTGCAGCTTTAAAATTTAATTTAACATCTTTTTAACTCAGATAGAACAAATGTCAAATGAGAAATGACTGGCATCATTAATGAAAACATAGGATGTAGCAGCCAGAAAAAGTTTCTTCAACACTTCTCTGTAAATGGTGGCAATGCTATTGCTGGCATTGCTTTATGAATTATTGAGGTGCTTACTGGTGAACGGTAGAAAATTTTTGACTCCTTTACAGGGGGCTGGCAATTGTGTTTTTAACTTTGATATACTGCAAATGACAGAATCACAGAATCACCAGGTTGGAAAGGACCCGCTGGATCATCGAGTCCAACCATTCCAATGATATAGGTCTAGTACTGTCCACATAATACAAGCAAGTACTGTGGTCAGCTAAATCCACAGACTGGGTAAATTAAGATAATCTCTGCAAATAACACCTTGCATGCAAAAATGTGTATTGTGCAAGTGGGGTTTTGGTTTTAAAAAACATGTCAATATGAAAACTCTGCCATAGTATTAGGAATTATGATCTCAAAACCTGTAGCTGTATCTCAGCTGTACCAATCATTGCTCTTCTTACTGTTTGCTACCAGTTAAACCTCTGTCCTAGTTATACCATTGGAGTGGACTGAGCAAGTTCAGGAGGTCTCCACACAGCTGCAGAGTTTGAGTTCACTTTTCAGAAGCTGCTGATATTTGTATTTACCAACCAACATTTTAAATTTTTTTAAACTAAGTTCAGTGATTTGTGATCTGTGAGCTTGCAACCAGCATTTTATATGCTGCCTTAAAAGCACAGCATCCTACAAGGACCCTGCATTGACACAACGATGCTGTAACACCTACCTCATTTAGCACAAGAAGGGAGCTTTCTTGCCCAAACCTCCGCCCAGAGAAGGACAAATGGATCATGTTCCATGTGTGAACAAGCTCAGATCTGGCC
This sequence comes from Cuculus canorus, assembly GCF_017976375.1. Classification (NCBI taxonomy): domain Eukaryota; kingdom Metazoa; phylum Chordata; class Aves; order Cuculiformes; family Cuculidae; genus Cuculus; species Cuculus canorus. The sequence goes on along the minus strand of NC_071402.1, from coordinate 108,062,240 downwards.
AGGACTGTGTTGTCAGGTGAGAAAGCTGACTGTTACAGGCAGAGCTGGGAAGGCAGGATGAGCATTTCCAAAGTTTCCTCCCATCCATTAGAAATGCAGAGGAAAAAATAAAGTTGTTCTCCCATTAATTTATTTATTTTTTTTTTATCCCAGAATATAACAAGAGAATCTTACTCTTACTGCTGTACTTCAGTCCTTCAGGATGATTTCTGTACTGAACAAGTATTTCAGGTGAAGTAACTGGTTCCAGACAGTATTAGTCCCTTATGAATCCACTGTGCCTTAAGTTAAATATGCTATTAGTGCTTAATATTTGTGTTTGTCATGTTGAATAAGTCTTGGGCAGTTATGGTGGCTTTCCAAACTTTTTAAAAACAGGTGCTCCTCTCTCTGTTGTAACAGGGGTGTGTTAGGAGTCCATCTCATCTCACTGCAGTTGTCCAGAGTGCAAATTTCTGTGCCTGAGCTATTGATCCTGGCTCCCTTTGAGGTTAGCCACTTGGACAAATGAATAGCATTGTAGGTATCTGATTTTTTTTAGATGTAATCTTCCTTTAAGATTTCATGAAACTAAGACCGGTGGGGCTTATTTCATATTCTGCTCTTCCCAGTTTTGAACTCTATCACTAGCTAAACTTCTCCCTTTGGAAACTTAATACCTCTGTATGGTGTTTTTTGCAAAAAAAAGGTTTGTACTGATTTACAAATACATTACCAGTGCTTTTAATTTAATAGCTGAGATATTTCTGATTCTTAGAGAGCTCAAATATTTGCTTGTATTGAAGGATGAGTAAAAACTAGATTTTTTTTTTTCACCTCTAATTCCCCACACTTTAGGGGAGAAAAAGCAAGCAGGTTATGCTTCTTAATTTTTGGAAGTTTTGCGCCTCTAGTTTCAGCATAACCTTCAGTACAGATGATGTTGAACCATTTGCAGTTTTTGTGTAAAAGGTAGGTTTTAATGAGATATTTGCTGGAACAAAGTGAGGTAGTTGTATGAATGTTAAGTCCATGGGAATACTTGGGTGATATCGTGATAACATTTGTTTGCAAACATAGCACCAAACTGGAGAAAGATGACCTCCTGTTTGAGGTATCATTGCCTTCTCTTTTTTTTTTGATCTTCTCCTGTTCTCCCTAAGCATTCAGAAACCATGGGGCAAACCTCAGAACAACCTTGTGAAAAGAACAATAACTGACTTAGCATGCTTTTCATTTGTCATTTCGCAGATGACTTTGCAAACTTGTTTCTTGTAATGAGAACCACAAACTCACTTTCTGTTCTTAATGAACAACTTTGGTTCTTAAATATTCACGTGACTCCTGTAGCTGGACCTTTAGGAATAATGTTGTGATGTGTTTATTATAATTGCGATATATTCATGGAAGTTAGCAGCTGTGAAATAGATCAGGTGCTGAAAGAGTAGAATTGAGCTTCCGCTATATTGAGCTATCTCTAGATACTTTGGGCTAATGGAACTGTAGCCTCCTTACCTTGGTGGTTCTGTAGGAGACTTTTCTGGGCCAGAAAGGCAGCATAGTCTCTTCATCAGGCACCTGCACTGCCACTGCATTCAATTCTAGCTCTTTGTTTGAAGTTCTCCTGCAATGTCCTCCCCCACACTGGTTTTAGAGGATCTTTTTTCTTGGCTGTACATCCAGAAAGTCCAGCACTTCCTCTGTGATGGGAGCTCAGGCAGCCTGGAAAGCGCAGAAGTACTGCTTCCAATTCAAAAGGTATGCACGTTAAGGAGTGGTCTCTGAGCAGCGACGGGACTTGTAATCATAATTTCTTGTGGGCCAAAGTGACCGTTTACATTTTGTGGAAAAGACTCCCTACAGAATTAATTTTAAGCATTGGGGGAAAATGGGCAGCTTTTTATAGTTTGATAATAATTTATCAGCCTCCCTCCTGCAGTCCTTTGCTGGCTGGCTGCTCTAAAAGCACACAATCAACAAGAGAGCAGTGAACAGAAATATTTTCAAGAGCAGATGGGATGTACCTTCAAAAACCAGGATTGTCCCAATGAAACTGGGACATCTGGCAACCCTAAAAAAATCCAAACTAGATGAAATAAAAATTATGAGATGGAGGAGCAGAAAAATATATCTTTGCATTGATTAGCAGGCAAGGTAATTAATCTTCTTCAACTCCCCTTTTGGTACTTGGTGTAAAACAAGGGGAAATAGATATATTACTGCTTTGCCAAGTGTTAATTCCTGTATAGTGATTGCCAAGCAGCGCTTTCAGACTTAGAAGGAATATTTCACTTCCTTTCCTCTCTCTTTCCTGTTGCCCCCCACCAACAATCTTCATGTCATTTATAAACATAACTTATCCCTTGCTATCTTTGTCATTGGGCCTAATTCAAAGTTTCCCATTGTCTTTCAGGCATTTTGGATGAAACTCAAGCTGATATTTGCTAGCCGTGTTATTGTGCAAGACTGTCGACAGTTGAGTTTGGAACTGACTGTCTACTCTGGGGACTTCTTTATATGAAGTTGATGTACATTTGCCTTCTCAAAACAACAGCCTGACAAAGTAGCGTCATTTCCACAGTTTCACATGCATCATGTAGTTCCAAAGTAGGTTTGGGGGTCGAAAGCTCACCAAAATGCTCAGTGTAAGAAACACAGACAACGGATCTGTGAGTTCAAGAAATTCAAGTATCTTTCTAGAAAAATGTTCTAGAAATCGAGATGAGCTGTAAAATTTTGCTCCTTTTATTGTGATGATTTAGAAATTATTTCTTCCTATTTAGAAGATAGAATGTGCTTATAATATTTACACAGTGCCTTGTGAAGTGGGATCCTGGTTCCTGTTGGATGAGGGAAAAACTTGAGGGATGTTACAGGTTTTGTACCACATTTCTTCAGCAGAGATTGAACAATATAGTGGAAACTTTTAATTTTTTACTTTAATGAAATAGCATAGTAGAAAGGGATTTGGTCAGTGACTGCAGGTGTTTTAATGCCTCTGAAACAACATAGAGAGAAGTGTTATTCAAGAATCTTGTTACCCATAAAATGCCAAAACACCCCCGAAAAACAAATCCCCCTGTTACCCAGCATAGGCGCGTTTCCCAATGTGATTATGTGACAGTTAGTTGCTATCAACTCCCCTCTAACATGTCTATTTATTTCAGTTGTGTTACACTCAGTTATTTTCGACAATAGCATATTTTATCAAATTTTCTAGATCCCTTTATTTCTATTTTTAATTTGTTACAATATAACATTTTAATACCTTCTCAGGTTCATGCTATAGCTATGCCTAACAGGTATTTCTTAATTTTTAACTTTTTTTTTTTTTCTATAATTCCAGATTCCTTTTCTAAATATAAGCTCTTACCTTTGCTAGTGCTAAAAATGAAAAATGCATCCACTTCATAAAAGTGTTGGTATGCATTAGTTCATAGTTTGATCTTAGGGCAAACAGCATGCGTGTGTACGTCCTTGTGTACACAGCTAATTTGTTAGAGATGCCACTCAACAACAGCCGTGCCGCCAAGGCAGTGTATATGAGGGTGGGATTTGGCCCGTTAGGAAGGGGATTGCAGATAATGTTGGTAGTCATGGGGAAGAAAAGGAAGAAAACAGAAGGCTCCCATGTGCCCACTGCATTTTTACTGAGGCTTATAGAGTTGCATAGGCAAGTTTTGCTCAAACAAATATAATTCCTCATGAAAAATATTCAAGCCATGAGGGTTGCTTACACTGACCAATCCCATATGCACAAGAAATGTGAAAGCCAGGATTTGTTGATATTTCCTAGCACAGATTGAATTTATTTGACCAAATTAAGAGGAGTTTTTTTAAGCATTTTGACATTCTATGTATCCCACGCCAGATTACTTACTTTGAAGAATAGCCAGGGCTTTGGGACTGGTTTTAAGCTGTTCCTTTAAATAAAATACAGAGCTTTTTATGAGATCCTTTAGCTCATTCTAGAGTGAAAATGACCTCTGCTGGTGGAAATTTGCACGTATGTTCAATAAATCAGGTATTATCCAGATCATTATATAGCTATTTGTGTCCAAATACTGTTGTCCTGTTTCTACTTTGTTATGGGAGTTTTCTAAGGGGAACTAGAAGGTGTTGTATGTTTAGAAGATTGTCAGCTTTCTTCAGTACTAAGAAGATATAGGCCCAGGGAGTACGAGGAAGATATCACAAAGGATGAAATACTAAAGAAAAAGACAGTCACCCCAAAATATTTATTCTTATACCAAACATTTTGCCTGTGGCACCCATTTAAGCAGCCTCTTATTAAAAATAATGAACAGTCTCCTAACATAAGCTTAGCTCACATAATTGATAGTAGAATCGTTTTACTCGTTTCTGTACCAAAGATGAATTTGATTTGAAAGAAGTTAGTCGGTCTTTCTAAGATTTCCATAGGACCCAAAAGTTTGATCTGCATCATGTATATAAAACATGTAATTTTCTATCTCTTCCTATAAAGAACATTTAGTAAATGATAATAAACATCAAACTTTGCATCACATTAATTTGTATGCCGATAGGGAGAAACAAAAAATTATGGCCATATAGATTTCCTAGATTATGACCGTTTTGAAAATATTACCTATGGTCACAGGACCATTTTCTAGGCCCTATTTTACTATTTTATATGCCAAGGTCTGCTTGGTTTTAATATTAACAAAGATGTGAAAGTAATCAAGGGAAAAAAGAGGGGAGGGGCATCACCCACATTTTGTGGTTCCTGAGTGATGTTAGCCAGTTATAACACAGCAGAAGAGGGGGGGAAATGGGATGTGAAAACACTAGAGTCTTTCTAAATGTGCTTGTTTAAAAATAATTTTTAAAAACACAAACATGTTAAAAAAAAAAAAATCCCAGCTTGAGAAATCTTGATTCTCATAAAAATCTCAATTTCAATGTAACTGTGTTTTCCCTGGGGAAAGAAAGTTATTCTGAAATGCTCCAACCAGATGTCTCTGGGGAGTGTGCAGTCACAGGACAGAGCAATCCCTATTGTTTATATGCTGAGTTCCGAAATTGTCTTTAACTCTTTAATATGGAATCTCCCGTGTGAAGAAGAAAAGCAGAAAAGACATGGCAAGAGCCCAAAAGGAACTTTTTGTGCTGTGGGTGCAGGAGAACAAATATTAGTAGTTTCCTTATCCAGATTTGTTCTTTGTCATGTTTCTGGCTGACTTCGTGAAGGATGCTGGAAAAATATACTTTTGGCAACTTTCTGTGCTTTCTTCTAATTTAGTACACTCTCCATACGCACCCATAGAAAAGCAGACACATGTACACATGCAAATCACTCCTTTTTAATCACTGTCCTGTTGAAAAATAATCTGGTTTTTTTTTTTTTTTTTTTTTTTTTTTTTTTTGCCTAGTACTCTAGAAATAGCTCTGAAAAGAATAGTTTCACTTTGGTATCACAGGTCATCAACCAAATTTATGTTTTTATTTGTACAGAGACATACGTGGCTTTAAGGAGGAAGCTGAGCTATTTGAATTTTTTTTTGTAAGAGATGCAAAAATAAAATTGAAAAGATCATTGTAGAAAAGATGACATAAAATATACCACTGAAGGGCCAAGTCCAGCATCAATATAATACTTCAGCCTGTGCTTAATTTCAAGTGTATTCTGTCTTTATCAGCAAAACAGTGGGAACTCTGCTTAATTTTAAGTATATTCTTTGTTGCTTCCAAGCTGAGCTCTCTGTCTGGTTGCTCTGGATTCAGTGGGGTCATATTGAAGTAAGGAGGGAAATTTGGCTATGAGTATGTTTATGGAAATCCACTCTGTCTACTGAAAACATGAGCTCAGATTTGCTTGTGCAATCCCACATCCTTTGCAGTGGCTGAAACTGAATCCTCCAGTAATGCGTAAGCAATGTTCTGCTGCTTGGTCTGTAGAGCAGTTCCCTCTTTGTTGCTTCTATGGAGCTGAAGTGACAAGTATGTGCTTCATCCTCTACAAAAAGCAACAAAAAAGCAGATCCATGCTGAAGTTCCAGCCAAAACTTTCTTTATGGAAAATGAAAGACTACATGGAAAGAAGAATGTGAATGTACTGTGTTTTCCCACCAAATGCAGAATGCTTGCCTGCAAGGACCAGGAGTAACTTACCACAGCTTGGCAATCGTATTTGTCATATTGCATCTCTCAGAAACTTGTAACATTTGATCCTAAAATGCAGACATGTCTTTTAAGAAGACATGACTCTCCTCAAAGTACTTCAAGTGAGGAGTAGTAAAAGGTATTAGACATAAAGCTGGTTAGAACATTTTTTTTTTTTTACATGTTCCTCATTTAAAAATTTTGATTTGCCAAAACGAGAGTGTTTTATAGGTAGTGTGCTACCTTGACCAGCTCTTGACCTAAAACTGTTTAGGATAGCCTTTGTTATGGACTTGTTAAAAACGTGCCATTGTAAGATTTTCATCACAAGATTTTTTTTTGTCTTTCCAGTCTGAGAGGGTTTTTTGCATACAGATGGAGTTTATCAGAGTATGCATTTTCAAATTAAATTATAACAATAGAATTAGTTTGATATTACTAAACCAGAAATTCTTACTGGGCTTGAAAGAGTTTGTAAAATTTCAGTTGTTACTTTTTGGGGAAAAAAGAGAAAATATTAAATAAGAATGGTGGAAAGATCAGCAATCTAAACTAAAACCAAAGGATGTTGTGCATGGGGAAAATTTAGAGAGAAAACTGAGAATGCCATTTGACCCATCATTTATATACGGGAAAGTGAGGTGTTGTCTTTGAAACCCAGTCTCTGAGTCCTGATGAAAACTGTCATGAAAGTATTTTTTTTGTCTGTTCAACAAATTGTGTTCATGGTAACAGTAAATTGCATCGTACTGGCTGTCACAAAGGCATTGGGATACAGTGTCTGACTTGGTTAAAAAGCTGTGGGAAAGATGCTGGTTTATTTCTGTTGGCTTTTTTTAATCTGATTTTTCTCACTTCACTTCTTTAGTACAATGGTCCACTGAATGCACTGAAAATAGGAGCATAAGTGCAGATAAATTTCTAACCCGGCTGGATGACATTTTCCCTCTTAAAGAGGCCAGGATTTCACTAGGGAAAACAAGATATTTTTGTGAGGGTGAGCTTGCTGTTTGAACATTATGCAACACAACTTTACATTTAGAGACATCCCTGCAGGATCTGTTGGGCATCTTGTAGCATCTTGCTGCATCTTGCAGCAATATCAACTAGCACTATTAAGTCTGTTTATTTCTGTACAATAGTGCAAACTAGTTAGCACTATACATAAAGACCGAAGGAGCTCAGTGCAGCTCTGTTGTGCTTATTTTATCTCCAGTTTTGTGAGAAGGAGCGAGGAGGGGTATCAAATGGACTGAAGTTACATGTGAAATCAGTGGGTTGTGTTTTGGACTTCCTCACTGATGAGGTGAGAAGCCAGAAATTTTAGGAGAAGATTGGGAGGAACAAAGAAGGAAGAATAAACTACACTTAATGAAACCATGTAATATTTATGTGTACTCATGCATGATAAGTAGCTCCCCTCCAGGAGCTCTTACAGAGATCCAGATTGGATTCCTAGGTTTTCCCTTGATCCTGTTTTTTCTACTCTCATTTTATTTAACTTGCTTGACTAGAGTTTCATGATCTGGCTATCCCATGGAGTCCATTCAGTATGAACTTTGAGCTTTTGATACACATGGAGGGAGACATTATGAAGATATTTCTGGTCAGGATTCTAGGTCAAATTGCTGCTTGAGGCATCCTTTCCCTCATGAGCATTGTTTTCCAAGTTTGTAGCACGTGATTGCAGAGCAGGCATTCCACCCCTGGTGAGGACTGACTTTAGACAGCCGTACAGGATATATAATATCAATATGTAAATTTTTATGCATACCTTCATATACAGGTGCCAGGTTGCTGGAATCCTTGTTGTACAACAGGTGTAGTGCAGAGGCAAAGAAGTCAAATTACTTGCCCAGAATATTTAGTGGAAGTTAGAGGCTGAGCCAGGCTGAGGATACATTTGCCCCAGGTGGTATCCACTCTAGCTGGTGTGTTCAGTATCTCTGGTGTACTGAGGCTACTGAAAGTGTCCCTACTCCCAGGTAAAATGGCACACCCTGCAGCATTTGCATGCTTGGGAATATTGTGCTGCTGACGGTAGCTTTAAAAGGCTGATTTGTTTGTCAGGGTGTTTGTTTATTTCTTTCAAGTCTGATGAGAGCAGCTTTGTAGGCTCTGTCTGTGTTGTTATTTTCATTATTTTTTCGAGTGCTGAGTTTGTTTTTGTTAGCTCACCTGTTTGTTTTAGAAGTCTTGTTTGTTTGTGGGATTGATGTTCAAGAGTGCTTTGTGCCACTTCCATGAGTCCTGAAGGCAACATGAATTTTTATTGTTGTGTGAGCTCTGTGGTTGCCACCGTCTCCAGGCACTTGACTGACATTTGGGCAGGCTGTCTTCTTGTGGCACCTGTAGAACATGGCAAGGCAGTTTTGGATGTCACTAGGACCTCTGCCCAGCCTGTGTCTGTCTCGCCTCACAGGATTGCCTAGTGCTTTGCATTCACCTACAACCCTGTGCACAGATAGGTTGGCCTGTGGCATTAACAGGACAGCAGACCTCACAACAGGTCTCACTGGTGCTAAAATCTGTGCCATATCAACTTCCTCCACCACTTTAAGAAAAGAACTCAACAGTACAAAACTTCCTGAACACATCTACTCTTGAAATCACTTCTGTGACACAGAGTAGACAAAGCATATTTGAAAAATGAGTTTCTTTTTGGCATGAATGGGTGGGGATTATGAAAATATCAGTCCAGTTTAGGCAAATGTTTGTCCTTTCTCCTTTAGGAACAGGAAAGCTCTGAGAGAATTTCTGAACTGTTGAGCTGAGACGGGAGATCTGCTGGAGAGTCTCACCTGTCCATCCTCTGGCTTCTGAAGGAGTGTAAGAGCATGCTCTGCAGTACCTGTGCTCGCCCAGGTAAGCCTTGTTTGCTTTCCTTTATTCTTCATCGAAGCTGCATTTGTATTGTAAGCCTACCCTAGATGAGCACTGCTGGCAGAAAGGTGGTGCCAAGAGAAGTATCTCTGGAGGACAAAATTCCTATTTGCTGTTCCACTGTGTGAAAATGCACCTAACAGAGAGGCAAGGTGTGTCTAAAAGCACAACTGTGTTTTGTACTATGTTACTCCATGTGCATGGGACAATCCGTTAATAGTGGCTAGAGTTGGAAGCTTATGTAATTAAATATACAATGTCTAATAATGCCACGATGTAAGACGTTGAGCCATGTAGTTTTACTGAGCTGTATAAAGCCAGATTAAGTTATTGACTTATCGACTATACCCTTTGTTTTCTCAGACGTAGAGATAGGATTAGCAATTGTTTAAATGACATCTCAGACTAAGCACCACAAAATCTGGCCTACAACACAAAAGATTACACATACTTATAGTCTTCACCCCAGCCCCTCCACTCCACTTGCAAAGCATACTCTTATTAACACAGAAAAGTAAAATGTTTGTCTTTAAAATTTCCTGTGATGATTCACAGGTGGAGGAGATTAATATTTGTGATATCTAGCAAAGTCCAGTGTGGCTGAAGCCTGACCCAAATTCTCAGTGGGCAGTTTTCAATCGACTCTTGTAGTCTCAGAACTAGAACTGAAGTTCTAGTCAGTTAAATTGGGTGTAATTTTTGGCAAACCTAGTCTACCTCCATATGAAAGAAAAATTCATTGACTAATGTGCTGATTCATACCAAACACACAAGCTTCTGACTGAAGTCAGCCAGGCTGCTTGTGAACTAACCCTAAAACTATCCAAATCTGTTCTAAAGTCAGGGCAAAATTGAGTGTGCCTAGCTGCAAGCAAGCAGAATCAGTGTCTTTTTCATCACCTTAGGATGTTACTAGAGACACTAATGAAATGCATATGTATTCCATAACCAGTACTAGCTTTTTGAATATTTATCCTCAAATAAGAAGTCTGAGCTCATGTGTAAGAGTAGGGTAGGAAGATAAAGGTTGGTGAGAAGCAGATTCCACTTGAACTGTATTGTTATAAATAGCAGTGAATGTAAAAATAATTTGCACTAATGCTACACTTTGGAAAGAGCTCTGTAAGAATGACATTGCAAGAGCCAATACACTTGACCATTGCTATATTCTTTATGATCTAGAGATCCTAGTTTTATCAAGAAGAAAATATATGCTCTAAATTCCAGTTCTACAAATTTAGCCTTGTCCATAAGAGTCAGGGTAAGTTATTCCTGGCTCTGACAACATTAGAAATAGCAGGCTATTTATCTCTTCTGGGATATCTGTCTGTTACTCCCTTGAAATCACTGGAAATAGCAGGATATCTACCATTTATAGATTCACCATCACCATATAGCATTTGCGGTCATGCTGTTTTAAAGAGGAAGGAAATGTTGCTTTTCCCATCCCTCTTGTGGTTGTGCAAGATTAATAGAATTAAAGCAATAAAATGTTTTTTTCTAAGATAAACAGAGGACCAACCATGCAGAGGGAACAGACTTATTATTGGAGGACCGAGCCTAAACTTATTTCCAGACATTAGGGAAAACAGTGCTTTTCATAGATAGTTTACTCTGAGTCATTTTATATTCGTGAGACTTGCCATTCTGCTTAGCCCATTATATCTTTACTGGCCAGTGCACTATTATTTAAAGAAATGCCAAGAAAACTGTTTCCTAATCAATTCTGTGGCAAAAGAATGAAAGGATCCTAAATGGCAGGAGATTTGGACTGAAAGTAAATGAAATGCTAACTTTCCTTTTCAATGAGACCTACCTTTGGTGAGGGTTTGTGTTTGCTTTGGTCTGACAAGAGAGGCTGGCACTGGCATGTTCTACAATTTCTTGTTGCTGCTGCAGGGTGTATCTGGGAGAGCACTAAGAGCAGCCCATAGGCAATGTGTCCCTTCTCCATGCTATTGGAAGGGGAGGCTGAGGACTCAGAGCACTGGAGAGCTGTCAGAGGCATGTGAAGAGAGGTGCTGGAACAGGTATTTGCTCCCGTTTCAAGTCCCACCCTCCTTTCTTTCTCTTCTTGACCTGCTTCATGGGATGGTGTAGAATGGGAGAGGAGAAGAGTAGACACAGGCTTCTATTTCATTCCCATTAAGAATTAATTTATCATCAGGGCTGCTGGGAGCTGCCAAAATAATCCTCAGGGTACATGAAGGTCTTGGTCTGGTGATGTTTCTGTACACCTCTAAAACTAATCTCAAGGAAGCATATTACTGTGCTGCTGCTTCAGGGTCTGAGAGGGAGTTCAAGGAGTGTGCTGAGAGGGGACACCAGAGCAAAGGAGGAACGTAATGTTTTTACAAAGCTTCCTGTTCTTTGCTCATGAAGTTTGCTCAGGGTCATGTCAGCAGTGGGCTTGAACTTCCCATGAGCAAAGTGTTAGAAAATACATTCAGGGCTAGGCATGGTGCCAAATGCTTGCTTTAGAAGAAACAGAAAAGGCAAACACATCTGGGGCTGATGTTTCTCATGTTTGCAGACACTAGCAGGAAAGAAACCCACTGATGTAAGTGGGTTTATATTAGTGCAAAGTTACTATTTTGTGGAGACTTTGGTGGGCAACTGAAAGGTTAGTGGTCCTAATTATGCCACTATAGCCAGTGGGATTTCCTTATCAAAGGAAAGATTTCTTAGATGGTGCTCGTGTTCTGTCACCAGCTGTGGGACATTTTCCTGAAGTGGTAAGCCAAGAAGAGTATCCTGGAATCATGTAGTTGCCCTGGTCCCATCAGAGAAGCGCCTAGTCCCATGCTAAAGGAGGAAGCAATAGATTGCCAAACATCTGATACACCGTTCTGATTAATCTGAGTTTAAGATCTCTTGGAAAGAAAACATTGATTCAAAGATGTGGGCTAACTATTTGGGATTCAGTTCTTTTTTCACCCAAACTGATGGAAATTTGACCATTTCTATCCACAGAAGCAGGGTCATACAATTTGTATTCTGTTATCAGTTGAAACAGAAATGATGTGTAACTATATCTGGCAGAGCTTAAAGTAATAAAAAAGAATTACTGACAGTCTAGAAATCTAATAGACAAACAGTCGTCTGTAATTTGTTTTAGGGAAACAAGACAATTTCCCTCTTTGCTATTAACTGTACTGCACTGGTTTCCACTAGGTCTGCTTAGGGGAACTGTTCATCTTGCTCATTTAGCTGATTTTTGTATGAAATTAAGCTACTTTATATAGTACTTCTGCAGAATGAAGAGGACACTCAGCTACTCAACTCAACTGCTGCATAAAAGCCTAGCAATCATAAGACTTGGGTGCTTCCAATTTCATTCCAGCGTTTGTACAAATCAGTTATTCCAGATAACCAACACACTGATTCAGCTGTAGTACCCCAGGGGAAAAAAAGCGGAAAGCTTAATGATCACCATACCGATCCATTAAGCTATGTCATGCTAGGTCGCACAAGAAATGCCATTTGCATTGCAGGTGTTCATGATCCTGTCTCTTCCTTCTTCTGAAATGCAGCATCCCTCACCTGTGTTCTCTTGGTATGAAGGGCAGGCCCAAAGCTGGTGGTTGTTTTACTTGCTGTCAGTTGCAAAGAAGAACCTGGGACACTCTGTGGCCAGAATATCAAGTTGTGTGTCCTTCAGTCCTCCTGGTTGTTTGCAATGCAAATGGGAGGCTTTGTCTCACATTGTGCCATATCCATGGTAACCAAATGAAGACAAGTTTGCATTACTTCCTTAGTAAAGTGTAATCCTTCCCCTGGTACACGTGCCAAAGAGGCATACGGAGTTAAAGGGATAGCAATATATTTCTTGGAAATGTAAGCAACAAAAGCAACTTCTGTCTTTTCCCGCCCCCCCTTTTTTACTCTTTCAGTTATCACTACCCTCACTCCCCCACCCTCTCTTTCCCATCCTGTCTTTTTCTAGAGTTCCCTTTGTTAAAAACTAGCTTGTTCCTGATTTCTGCTTTGCCTTTGCCCAGAGGCTAAACTAACAGTCATCCATGTCCTAACGGTCAACTTAAACACCACTTCTTGGCAAACAGCCTTTCCTTGCCCTTTCCGATATTTTTGGAAAAAAAAATAATAGTGAGGGTGGAAAGCCAAGCCAAGAACACTAGTTTTTATCCTCCAGTTTATCCTACTTCGGGTCTGTAGCAAAGCAAAGGCACAGATGCGCTAGCCTGCAAGTATTCCACTATAGTAACAGCTGGATCAAGCCATACAGGTTGGAGCTTATCAATTTTTTTCATTGTAGTGGTTAAAAATTTTAAAGAATTTTTTTTTTCCTCTTCTAATCTGTATGATATGATGTGGGAAATAATATTTTTTTTTAACTTCCAGTTTTAATTCCTTTTAAAAGAGTTTCATTCCATATCTTAAGAGCTTGGATTTTTCCATAGGTTCAAAGCTTGTCTCTTTTGAACAAGCCAGGGTATGTTTTTTGGCAAAGGGACCAGACTCAAACTAAGTGTACTGAAAAGTTGTTGCTGTTGTTGCTGTTTTCACTGTTGTTTTTTTTGCTTGCTTGTGACAACCTATGCACTGAATTTACGCACTTTCTCTTATGTATTTGGGAGGCTTAAAATAACTCTTTCTCTCCTCCTTCAGCACAGTCTTAGATTGTTCCAAATGCAAACATGTTTAACTATGTTATTTAACTTTATCTGCTATATTTCTTCTCAGTTAAGAGTGAGTTCAACACTCTGATTAGAATGCAGTGTAGCGATACAATTTTCTTCCAATTTGGTTATTCACAATGAGCAACACTGATTGTCTCAGCCAGCCCTAGGACATCTACTTAGAAAAGAGCACAGTAAGTTGATATTGTGGCCTTCAAGCAGGAATTTTGCCATAGATTTCACACAGACAGAGACATAAAGGAGTTTATATTTATCAAATTCTGAGAAGGCTTGCAGTGTTGCTACAAACTTTCACTACCTGATGTGCTCCCAGAAAAGCTGCATTCACAGTAGTTGCTTCACTTGTGAGTTTTCACATGGATGTTCCAGGGGTCCGAGTGTCCTTTACTTCTTTCAATGCAAGTGGTAGGCATGCTGAAGAGAAAAAATAAATAAATATCTTCCTACAGTAGCTAGGATTTCAGTGTGCATAACCACTTGTGGTTTGATGGGCAGAGAAAGGGGACGTCAACTTCATTTAGCTGCCCAAAGTCAGGGACTAAATTTGAAGGCTGGGAAGATTTTTATTATCTCATTTTTCTTTCTAGTGAGACGGGGGGGGGGGGGGGGGGGGGGAAGAGTCCTCAGTTTTCAAGTAGTGATTTGTCCCAATAAATTGCAACTAAGAAGAGTGAATACTACAGACTAGAAATTATGGTTTTTCCTGTTTGAAGGCAATGTGCTAACTATATCTTTCTGCTTTTTTTACTGGAGCAGAGATGGGTAGATAAATTCCATGAGCTTTCTACACGACAGAGCTGCTACAAAAAGCATAGCTAAGCCAGAATACCAAGCATAACTGTATCACATAAATTACTCCGTAGTAATAGTATGAAGGATCTTCTTTGTTTTTTCCTTCCATTCTTTGTTTTTTTAGTGGTTACCAAAATGCAACTATTGATTCAGAAACTATATATATGAGTTCATAGAGCTGATAATAGGAAAACATCTCATCATAGTTATGGGATCTGAAAAAAACATATTTATTTTCCTCCACTATGTATTGCAAAAGCATACTTAGTATTCTGCTGTCATGCCAAAACAGCCCAGACACCATAAATATGCTCAAATATTTTTTAGTATTGACATAGAATGTTTGGGGAATTTAAAGGCTTTCCTAACTTAAAGTATTAGAGATTTGCTGCCACCTCCTAATTCATGTCTGTACAACTGCAAGTTCACTTGCATATGTCTCAACGTTAAAGTCAACCATGGGCTGTCTACTTGAGTGTTTGTGCACCTAGGTATGAGGATGTTTGCATTCATAAACATCCAAAGCAAGTGGGTAAATATTAATCAAGTGTGACTGAATAATCACTCGATGAATGGAAAGAAAAGAGTAATATTAACAGCGCTATCCAGTAGGTATCATGCGGTGTGATGAATATGGTGCGAAACTGATGAAGTTCAAGATCCTGTTTCAGTGAAACAAACACACTTTACTGTAGTTGGTGGCAAGGAGAATGGTTCTGTTAAATGCTGGCAACCAAAGTGAGACAAATCTGTCTGGGAACTTGCCATAAACTGTTTACGTGTTTTACAATTGTTAGAAACTTTTAATTTCTTGTGTTCTGTAGTAAAAAGCTGGTATACATTTCTCACTGATGCAAGCTCCTCAATTTCTATCTTGAAACTTCCTTTGAGGGGAGGGGGAGAGTGAAGGAAAAAAAAAAAAGAGGTTTCCAAGATGTTCTCAGTGTGTTATCAAATGAACAAAACACACAGAACATGGAAACCAGCCAGTCATTCATTCCATCGACAGATTTGCAGAGCTAAATTTGCTTCTGGAGAGCAGTTAGAAATTAAAACACACAGATGATGAGTGGTGCTGGCACCCAAACTGTGATCAAGAGGACGCTCTTGTCTGAAAAGATGTACCCTATCAGATTAATCATTATGTGTTAATTAATTTGAAATCAAAAGGATGTCTTCTGCTGTCTATGCACAGGAAATTAATGGTGATAGCACTAATTAAATGTAATGGAAGTTACGTCTGTACTTCCCACATCTGGGGCCAAACTCTTCATTGCCCTTCATGTGTGTCATTTACAGTTCAGTTCCATTGTAACATCTTACCCTCATTGTGCCCTGCTGTAAATGGCTGTGTAAATGCAGCTACAGGTATTTTCTCACAGTTCTTGTGTAACTGAAATTCTTAGGAATTGGAGAGGCCACAGCAAATAGATGAGACTCTGGACTCTCTGTGTCAAAGTACTCAGGAACACTGTTTCTGCTGTACATCCTGTTTTCTGCACAAAGGATATTGCTGACCTGTTCTTTCAGTCTTTTACTTACAGCTTTTTATTAGCCTCCCGTTTTCCTAGAAGGTAATAATAGAAAAGAAAACAGTGGACGTACCAACCCCACTGTGCAATGACAAATGGCTAACTACAACTACAAATCTAAGTTGTTTCAAAGGATGTCAAGGATGTC
This sequence comes from Cuculus canorus, assembly GCF_017976375.1. Taxonomy (NCBI): domain Eukaryota; kingdom Metazoa; phylum Chordata; class Aves; order Cuculiformes; family Cuculidae; genus Cuculus; species Cuculus canorus. Next base: position 108,046,122 of record NC_071402.1, on the reverse strand, counting down.
AAGTATCTTGGTTTATTTGTCCTGAAAATATTCACAAAAGGGACAGCAAAGCAATAACTTTTTCCCCATCCTGATCATTGGTAGTTTTCTGTCTGGGGTCACACCTGGGCTGGTCTATTTGATGATGGCAAACATATGTTATTCCTTTTGATTTTTAAACCAGGAGAGCCGTAAACCCACTTCTCTGTTCACTGCAGCTCACCTTGGAGGAAAGCCTCTTTGTTCAGGAAGTGGTGGCAGTACCCCAGGTGATGCAGATAAAGCATCTCAGCAAAGCTAAGTGGAAACATCTCTTCAGTGGCTACTGAGCTGTGTCCTCCTTGAACCTTGACCCTTCCTTGACCCTTTCAGCATCAGACAAAAAAGCCTCCCAAATTCATTAAATAGAACAACATTTAATAGGTGTTCCGTTTCACCACCAAGTCTGCTGATTCCAAACCACTTAAAAGCTGCTCTTTTTCTCTAGTTTTCAGACTTGCTTTGTGAAATGTCATCAGATCCAGGCGAATGGAGTTGCCATAGCTTTGAGATGGACAAAGGAGGTATTCCTTTGCAGCAGAGCAATATGGGCATTTCTAGATGAAGACTCTCCAGTGTCAAAAAGAGTAGACCACCACTGCTTGGTAAGACTGGAAAAAAAAGATTCTGCAGAGTCTCAGCATCCCATGGTGACTGAGGGCAATTTCAAGGGTTTTTTTTCTGTACTAGTGTGCTTGTACTAGTGACAAACATTCATGCTTTGCTCTTAGTCACTAACTCAGTCTTTATTTTTATTTTCAATATTTCTTGCCCACAGAGATTCCGATGGAAACTGTGCACTTCTTTGTATTTCCTATTAAAATGTTAAATTTGCACAAATCCATTGTTTCCTTAAGCCAGTTTATAAGTCTCAGGTACTTAAATCAATACTCAGTGTAACACTTGTGGTTGTGGTTTGCCTCCTTTCACTTTGTGGGATGGGGAAAAATCACTGTGTTGCAAAATCTGATCTTGTTTTCATCAAAACTTCGCCTTCATTCTATTGTTCTCACGTGTGGCTGGGTAAATGTACTACTAGTCAGGGTACGTCACCAAACCTAGGATCGTCTCACTAGCTGGTCTGTGTTCAGTCCAAAGCTAGGCTGCTTCTACAGTCAGTGGAGAAAACTGTCTCTGAAGCACTCCTTGTCTCTTCCTCCTAATACAAGTGAACTGTCTTAGAGGGGCGTAACTCTTTGCATTGACCATAAAGGGAACACAAAAGAGGGTTTAGAGAAAATATACTGGTTTACTTAATCTTCAATGCACCAGTAGTGAGCTTTCAGGGTCAGAGCTAGGCAGAAATTGAGTCTTAAAAGAATTTTGTAGCTCTGTAGTACAGCAAAAAAAACCAGAGTAACCTTGCAGATCCACATATACTGTATTCTGCACACCAAAATTAGATCTCTGAAGACTTCAGTGTAAAGACTTATGATTGTTGCAGTCTATCCATCTCTTTTCACTGTGTTAACGAGAGGTGTACCATTGAATTGTGATAATGCAACGAAAATGCCTCCTGCTTTATCTTATGTTGAACTAAGCCATGCTGCAGATCAATGCCTCCCTCCTTCCTCTGCCACGAAGAGCAAGCCACCTTCTTAACGTGATGGTCTCAGTGGCTTCAGTTGAACCTAAAGGAAAAGAAGCCTGCCTGTAACATTTTTCAGCAGTGAGCCATGTACTTCTAAGCCATATTTCTTACCTTCTCGTTGGAAAACTGAATGGAAAACAGGGAGAGCTGGGATCTCTTCTGGGCTCTGCTGCAGGCTTCCTGCATGGCCTTGGGCAAACAAAGTTGATTGCTTGTGCTGTGCTTACTCTGCTTGGTAAAATGAGGCAGTAATCCTCCCTCTGTACAAGAGTCTCTCTCATCCAAGCTATGCAGGAACTGTGCATCAGGATGTATTCGTGCAGAATCAGAAAAGCTAGTTTTCCTTTTTCATTAGGACTGGTAGGTATTCCCAGAAAATAGATATATTTCATTAGCACTGGTAGATATTCCAAAAAAAAAAAATGACTGGCACACAATAGAGACAAATAAATAATTAAAGATTTTATTTTTCTTTCCAAATTTGGTTAAGAAAAGCCCTCAGCTTACCAATGGAAATTACAAGACCCTTCTCCTGTAATTTCTCATGCATTCCAGGGTTCACCAAAAATGAAGCCATACAGTGAAGTGGTTAATTGGTATAAACTGATCTGACAGTGCTCTATAAGTGACAGTACTCTACTCTTTGTTTTTAGAAGACACTTTCTAGAAGAAAATTCTCATAACTGGTTGAATCATGTGGTTTGCATGTTTGGATCACCTTATTACTTAATCATTCGTTACCTGATTTCTCCATTAGGAAATATAATGTCAATAATATTGACAGTTCCAGTAAGAAAATTGTGACCTCTGAAAATGCAGGACAAAATATTTAACTTGGGCTGATTTCAACCAAAGAATGACCTTTTTATTTTGTTGAACTACATCAAAATATTCTTTCACAACTATTCCATCTGAACAGACATGTCTTGCTTATGATACAGTCCCTCAGCGCTCTGTTCAGTTCCACGGTATTCTTTGAAGGGTAACATTCCCCATCATTTGTCTAGATAGCTTTCTGATCAAGATTTCTGTCTGCTGTATGTTGGGAATTTTACAATGCTGGGTGCCCCAAGGGAGATGTAGCCTTCCACATGAGTACTATTTTTGCCACAAACTGTGGTTACACATACCAACAACTTTGTGAGACAATGTGCTACTATACGAAAATATAATGTAACCTTGAACTTACTTACACTGGAATGATATTTTGTTCACCAAAATTCTGATTTTTTAAACTTTTTTTTCTTTCTTCTGGATAAAAATAAGGTCTGGAAGACTTATTTCCAGTGAACTTTTCAGTATGATTTCGTGCAATTGCTGCTTAATCATCTGTAGCTGAAGCGTACTTGGTTAGAAGTAGAATTGTACCAGAGAAGCAATCCTACTGGATAAGCTGATTTAATTAGATTCTTAATAAAATTTACGTTCAGAAGTGACAGACTTCATTCATGCAAAATGCTAAACTCTTATGGTCTTTGGCTTAAATACAAATGCAAGATTTTTATCTCAACATTTGAGAGAATCTGATGTATGGTGAGGAAAAAGTAGAGCTGTTCACAGACAGGAAAGAGGATAAGTCTGTGGCTTTGTTTTTCTACCCGTCATGCCCACTCAGCTCGTCCATGCTCTGGGTGCCCTGTGCTGTGTCTCTCAATTGGATGGGCTCTTTGACCTCATCTCTTCTCATGAAATAGCAGTCATTCTTTTGGGGATTTAATTTCTTTGTCTTTTTAAATGATTTTTATCTTGTTCTGTCTACAAGTGTGGATAAGCCTCAAGGGCAGGCACGTAAAAAACAACATAATTTGTCATTTCTAATAAGGACTTCTAGCTACAAAATACACAGACCTCAGGGAGGGAGCAGGGGCTATTGGGAAAGGCTGATATTCATGGATAAGCTATATATTCTTTTATAAGCTATATATGTTTCATTTGGAGCCATAATGAGAAGATTCTCATGTGAAGTCTTCAAAACAAAAGTCTTAGGTTCACCTTCTTCATTGGCATAACTTTATTGTCTTCAATTGAAGGAGTAGAGGTTTCTCATATGGATTTGCACAGTGATCTGGAAGTTATACTACAAAAATTTCAGGTCTGAAATTCTGCCTGACCTGAATGCAGAACTTCTCACTTGTTCTCACCTATTTTCCTGATCTTCTGAATATAGTGAATTCAGAGATTATTTTTTAAGGAAAGTAACCAGAAGCCCCAGACACCTCACAGCTCCTCATATATTCCTGAAAATGTCCACATTTTTAGTGCTTTTGGGAGCTCAAAATATTATTTGTCAGTGCTTCCATATCTTTACTTTTTTGTTTACTGGGTTCACAAGTATTAGATACAATTCAACAATATGTGATTTAATCTTGTCTCCTGTTAATCAGAGATTACTGAGGCTAAAATGTCTTGTCTTCCCTCAAGTATCACAGGCTACATTTTGCTTAGCAAAATATATTATTCATAAGAAAAGATATACTTAGATGTGCAGTAAACAGAGCACCAATTAGCACCACAGTTGGTTTATAAAGTATTTTTGTTTGTTTGTTTGTTTGTTTTCATAAGGTTTTCTGACAGATTTCTAAAGGGCATTATTTCCCCCAAAGTATCTTCCAGTTTGGTAATGAGATTCAGTGTTTCTTGTGTCAGGAACAAAATAGTTGCACAGATCAGGAAACATAAATACCGTACCCTCCCCATTACTATTTCTGTGACCTCTTAAATACAGAGAAAATCTCTAGTATTTCAAAATGTCAAGTCTCTAACAAGAAACTTCTCATGAGAGTCTTCTCATTAGAGAAAGAAGTAGAGACTCTAACCATGAGTGAAATGGCCCATCTTGCACTACCTGCAAGTGCAATGTTTGTCCAAGTCACAAGATGGACCTGGGCTCCTGGGCAGTTTCCAGTCACTTAATGGGTTGGATGGCTTAGCCTTCATCGTATATTGGTACGTTCTTGACACACAGCAATATAGGATAATTCAACTTAGTTTAACCTACGGCAAAAGATAGTTAAGGAGACGTACTTGGGGTTTATCTGATTTGAGAGTACAGCCACACCAGCCACTGCCTCTCACCCAGCTTGCGGTAATGTATCAAGTTCTGACTATTTGGTCATAAGTCTTAACCCTTGATTGCTTTGGTGACCTACTATTTCCTATGCCTCCTACAAACACCAAGTTTCTCATCATTGCATTGTTTGCTTAACATCCTGGTCAGTGTTTCTCAGTGCTAGGTTCCTAATTTGACAGTTCTTGTGTTCATTTAGTCCTGTTAGTATAAGGTACTGAGGAAATCACAGTGGCAGTGTGTTTGTGGTTTAATGTTTCGTTGCAGAGAGGAATGCCTACGTGCTGCTGGGGAAAAATTGTATTAACTCTCACTTTCAGATCTTATTTTTTACCTTCTGAAGCATTTTTACAGTGAATGTACAGCTTCTCTTAGCACATGAAGAGGAAATGGTATACAACAAGTAGCTGATTCTTATTCAAATTATGCTCAGCTAGCTGCTAGAAAGTCTGGTTTATACTACCATAGCAAATTACAGGATGTCGGTAACCTTTATGTTCTCAATTTGGATGGATATCCTTGCACTGAGTAAGCAAGAAGGAGCTTGCGTAGAATTTATGAGCAGAAGAACAGTAGAGGACATGAAAGGATGTTTTCTCCTTTTTTATTGACACAGTTTTGTTAAATAGGAAAGAAAACTTTAAAAGCTAGACAAAAAAAATATTCTTCTAGTGGAATACAGAAGGATATCTGTTGTAATTGTAGGCAAATGCTACCCCAGTTTTCAGAGGATCAGCAAGTGTGTTATTTCAGTGTTAGGAGAAGTGACAAGTACAGGCACTGCATATTTACATCTGACTTATTCCCATTACATCATCAAAAAATAATGAAATGTGCATCTTACAGCTCAGAGGTATAGCTCACTTGGAGTCCAGTAAACGATGTTAGTAGGTTTTGGACAAATATTTTCTCCCGCAGAAACTCTTGCAATTGTCCTGCATCTGTCTCACTTCTCTCAAACATGTTTAGAGCATGATGCAAAGCACAGAGAAATCAATAATAAAGTATTTATACAATCCCAGTGAATTACACCTGCAAAACTGCTATACACAAAAATTTGTACCAGCATGAACTGGAATGAGAATTTAAAATAATGTATTTTAATTGTATCATTTTACTAAAAAGGCAGGGGTTAAAAGTTATTTTCATCATATTTGCTGTATGTATATCTTCAATGGCTCTGCAGCAGATGGTGGAACTCGATTCATAGTACTTACTTTTAAATTGCAGGGTCTTAGAGTGTACTGCTACTGGTTTATGAGATATAAAGGCACCTATTTTCTCCTTCTTTTTGACATATATTGCATTTATTTATGACTAGCATAGACTGTGAGTTGAGCTTCCCACGATTGTATTGTTCCACAACTTTGACACTCAGGCTAAAACATTTCCTTATATTATGCAGTCTTTTGGTCTTTTCTCTAGTTCGACATCTTTCTGTTTTGAGGGAAAAACAATAAATTAATTTTATTTCTTCTTGTTTGCAGTTTCCTTGTCAGTACGAGAAATGGTACAAATAACTGTGCAAAGCTACAGGAGGTAGGTATCAGACACCATAGAGATCTGTTATAAATTCTTTTTTCTTCCTTTTCTTCTTGACAAAAGGAGGAATTTAAAGGTTTTTTTTGGTTTTTTTTCTTCTCTCAAACTGTTAGCAACAGTGTTAGTTCGATAATCTACATATCCCTTGAGGCTTGCTTTAGATGTGAGATGATTGATAACCTGCAATGATAAAAAAATTATCAATGCAATGTTTCCACTACATGTAAACATTTGCTACTGATCTTGATAGGTACATGTAGGTAAAGTTAAGCTTGGGTGTAATAAAAACATGTTCACTTACCTTTTAAGAAAGACCACTATGCTGTAGGATGTTCTTTCTGTAGTGATCAGGCTCTGAAGTTACTTCTCAGCTGATTAGTGGATACAAACACAATGAGAAGTGAAGCACAGAATTGTTCTCAGGTGCCACTCCTGCTTCTGCAACTCATTGTGCATTGTCTCTCCAAAACTTTGTTAAGAGCAATTATATCTTTTGAAGTAGGTGGCTAGACAAACCGTGCTCCCTAAAGGTTCCCCAAAGATTCACCATCTGTCAAAAGTGAGCCATTCTGCCACCTTTATAATTAGCATTTACTGGTACCTCACACCTACATTCTCACACCTACTGTAACATACTGTTCTTGAGAATAAACGTATTGCCATGCTTCCATGCTGACTCTTCTTTTAAGACATTGCTATTATGTATCGTTATAAACCAAGAAAAAATGCAGATGTTTACTCTAGGAAAAAATCTTAATGACATCCCAGAGGAGAACATGAGTAAACAAATTTCATTGTTGCTTTTTTCCAACCAGGTCTCTGCAAGAATTTTCAGAAAGTCCGCTTATGCTAAGATGCAAGAGTCTCAACTCTTCCCACTCACTAACAGGTGCACCCCAGAGGTTAGTTATTTCTGTGTCTTACCAGCTAGGAGTACAAGGTGTTAGCCCATTTAGAGATCAACAAATGTGAGCACAGTTTTGAATAAGCAGTTCAAGGTCTTAGTTTGTTAAAGGCATCTCCTCATTTATTTTAACAAGATCAAAATGACCGTCTTAATAACAGGTGCCTGATCTCAAATGCAATGGTACTATTAAAAAAAAAAACAACAAACCAGAAACAGAACCTAAACCTACCTGAAACTGCAATGGACTTCAAATCCACTGGCAGGTAAAAGGCTTCAAGGTCTTACGGCAGCTGCAGTGCCTTATGTGTATTGTGTCAGAAGAGAAGTGAGCCTGCAGAGCTGTGAATCTACACCTTTTATTAATGTTCTTTTTGCTAAGCTATCTAGATCCCATGCCACCAAATTCCTCTGAGGGGAGGAGTGTGTGTCAATCTCTTAGCAATGTGACCAAAGATTACTACTTTCACTTAATCAGTAGTTTCTACAGGTGGGGAGTAGAAAAAGGAAGAAAAAAACAATTTAACAAAATCAAGACTGTATGATAGCTACGTCAAGAGAAAAGTGGTACTAAGACAGTGATGTAAGTAATCCCGATATTTTCACCACAGCATCACTGAATGGCTGGCACTCTGGGAAAAGGATCCAGTGGAGATTCTTCTTGATTTGGGGTTTGGTACAGAAGAACCTGATGTCTGCACTAAAATCCCTCCTCGGTTCCTCAGTGGTGCTTCTGCAGCAAAAGGAATCAACATCCGAGTTTTTTTGGAAGCTCAGAAGGAACGAATGGACATTGAAAGGCCAAATCTTTATGGTAAGGAGAAACATTTTCCTAAAGGAGAAATTTTAGCTGTATATAACATGGGGGCTGAGAGAGTTGGGAAAAAGAGGCTTATGAAAGAAAATCCGTGACAAAGGGTCTTGTATTCAGGTGGCACTGAGGATTTCCACGTACCCCTTTGTGGCAATGATAATTCCTAATGTCACTGAAATATAGTTTACCTCTTCTCAGTTGCAGAGCTTCAAACTTGTGGCATTTTAAAACATAACAGCCCACCTCCTGTAAGACCTATCCCCCCAGCAGAGATTGTTGGTGTTGCAGAGTCTGCAGAATTGAGCATGGGTCTATTGTCTCAACCACTTCACTGGCAGCACGTGCCTACCATCATCCAGTACCTGAAGGGGGCCTACAAGAGAGTTGGGGAGGGACTTTTTACAAAGGCTTGTAGTGATACGACTAGGGGCCATGACTATAAACTGGAGAGGAGCAGATTTAGACTAGCTATAAGGAGGAATTTCTTCACGATGAGGGTGGTAAATCACTGGCACAGGTTGCTCAGGGAAGTTGTGGATGAACCATCCACAGAGGTGTTCAAGGCCAGGTTGGACGGAGCCTTGGGCAGCCTGGTCTAGTGGGATGTGTCCCTGCCCGTGGTAGGGGGGTTGGAACTGGATGATCCTTAAGGTCCCTTCCAACCAAAACTATTCTATGATTCTATGATTGATGGTGTAAGCCAATACAGAAGATTTTGAATTCAACCAGGCCAGATGTGGACTCACATTCTCTTTTACCCTTGGTGGGTGCAGAACCTGTCTCACAGAGAAATGGGCAAAGCAGATGACAAGAAATTCCTGTGACTATGGCTGCCCAAGCATATGCGTCAGACCTAACAGTTTTCTGGTGCAAATATGCCCTAAGATGTATATGAGGATTGTTTTTTAAGTACAATAAAATTGCACCTTTTTAAGTATGCAGCCTTCATTTTTATTCATTTAGACAGTTTTAGTTTTCATGGTGTATGTTTTGCAGTTGAGAAATGAATACAAGGTCCTCACCCTAAAGATGTATCTGCATTAAAATAGCATTGTTAATTCTCTGGTATGTCACCCATCTGAAAAGTCCAATTTTGACATCATTTCCCCTCATGTTTGCTGCACAGGATAGCCAGATGGCTTTTGAAATCTTCTGTTTACTTAAGATGCTCAGCGAAGCAGGATCTCTCACATAGCCCGTGTATTTCTATTTAGAATTACACCAAGGAAGCAGTATGGACGGAATGAGAATTGAAACAGAAATGTCAGTGCACTGTGGAAAATGTGTTTTTCTCTCCCTCTCTTTTTTTTTTTGTAGCAAGCCCCTTGCACACTTTTCAATATTTACAGCAAACTGGCACATCAAACAGGTTTCTCAGCTCTCTCTTTCTTTCTCTCTCTCTGTAACTCCTCTGAGAGAGACGGAGAGAGTGATCAATCAGTACGAATGGATGGTGGATGGAGACCTCAGGGAAGAAGGTAGAGAATTAGGAGGGAATGAAAGCAGAGAAAGAGCCTCTGAGGGAAGGAGTTTGCACAGTGAAGACAGGCAATGTTAATCCAAGGAGTCAATTTAATGACTTGTCCTGCAGTCATCCTCAATGGGAGCAGTCAGTACATGTTAATGGCTTATCTGTATGGGGGAGTTGCTGTGAAATAAAATAAAATTTGAATTTCTGTTTTGGTGGGTGTGATGTCCATCAAAACATGTTATCTTTCTTTTGACAGTTTGGGAGGGGGTTTTCACACCATCTGCTTAGGCCTCCTAAGTATATGTCTGGTCTGGGAACATTTAATCGAGAAAGCTGAGATTCATTCTTCAGAGTCGCTTTTACCTCTTCTCTTTTCATGACTACGTGTTTCCATATATGCAGTGACTCACCTCAGCCTGGTTCACTGCACCAAATTATAGACATTTAGCTGAAGCACCATCTAAAGAGGCTTTATCACTTGAGAGTCTTTCTATATTCATAGCAAGTGGAGAGAGTCAGGCTACTCCTTGTAGGGGATCATTGAGTCTTGACTTGAAACATTTCTCAGAAGAAGCCAGTCTGTCTCAGTGACCATGTAGCTAATCTTGTACAAGTACCTTCCCACAGTTGATGCTCCAGAAGATGACTTACAGCTATAAAGGGGTGTATCAGATGTAGTGTACAAACTCCTGAGGAATATATTCAAATAGCATTTGTTTGCAAATTGTTTTTTTTTTCCCAGTCTTCTCAACTTTAGGTTGTCTAATCAATTTGCAGTGAGGTATGGTAAGAAGGAGGTTGTGCAAATTCATGTCTACTAGATTTGAAAATGGGTTGCTTCTCTAGAGCTGGGTATGGTTTTGTAGTGGACAGTTACAGTTGGACTCAATGATCTCAAAGGTCATTTCCAGTCAAATGATTCTATGACTCTGTGGTAATCTTTGTGACTTCAGTACTAATACTACACCTATATTTTCTGTCATTTAGTGAGCCTGCTCTTCTAAAGCAGAAACTTACATTACCTTTAATGGCAACAAGGAGAATAGGTGTTTTTAAGGGCCTTCAGGAGAAGGGTCTTTTTCTGGATCTTAGGTAGAAGTTTCAGGTCCAGAGATGTTCCATACTTCTCCAAGAACACCAGATCTCTTACTGTCAGAGGACTGCTTCACCAGGGCATTAAAATCAAAGTGCCAAAATGAGACAGACCATGCGCTGCCTCCAGAGATTTCAAGACTGTATTGAACCTCTGCTCCCATATATGTACCAGATGAATTCAGTTATTGCTACCCTGTTTTGTTTCTTATTACTGAACCATTTCAACACAAATACAGTCTGAATCCCTCTCATTTGTCTGTAGCCATAGAAAAGGAACAAATCATTTAATCTGAGTTACTGAATGTGTGAGATGTTATCTCATTGTCAATTTACTTTCTCCTATTCTCTGAATCAGAAGAGAAAGTTAATTGATTCAGTATGATGTGTTACTCTGAGAAAGCAAGAGACAATGAGAAGGATTATAGGTAAAATATGGAAGACAGCAAAACTGGAGGAAAAAAGGAGAAAGAGGTGAGAGAAACCAAGGACTTCCATAGTAGTCAACCATCTCCACTTTCATACTTCATTCTTTTCCTAGTATAGTCCTTTCCTGTTTATGTTTGGCTCTTCCTTGCTTCTGACGAAAATAGTTTTCTACGCTTGCTTCACTGCTAATCTGACCTTTTAAAATGACTGCAGATAGTTATATTTGTTTATTGTCCCCTTGCTTGGTGCTGGTTCCCCAGCATCGTCAGAAAGAGTTTTTTAAAAGTTCAGATTACAAAAATAAGGTACATTTTGAAAAATGTCAGGCACCTCTTTTGTTTCTCAGCCAGATCCAAAAGAAAGCTTATCCCCATTATTTGCCAGTAGCAAAAATGTTACTGACCTAAATAGAAGTGATATTTGACTTCCTAACTGAAGGAATAAAGTTACTTGACAATGAGAAGTAGCTGTATTTCTCAATATGTTGGTCCTCAATTTCTTTGAAATCTTCAGTTTTCTGAACACCTTAGTTCAGAAATGTTGACAAGTTTAAATCTAAAGATTAATAATAAAAAAAGACCCCACTACATTTCAGTACCTTTCCATACTGCCTTATCACAATCTACTCCTAATTTGGTGTCTTATTTCTGTGGATTTTTCACACTTGTCTGTCTCAGATGCTGCAAGCCCCTCATTGGAGCTGCAGTTCAAAACACACTGTCCTCTGTGAAATGATTGTATTAGGTAGACATCATTTCCCATGATACACAGTCAGACCACCACAAGTCAGTTAGGAGAGAGGAGGTGTATGTCAGCCAGTAAATGCACCCCTAGAAGAGAACTGAAATGTAGATTGTTAAATGCATTCTCTGAAGTATGACTTTGATTCAAGCAAGGACAGTATTGTCAAGACTCAAGCTGAAACAACCTAAAATAAGGAAAATATTTTCATATATGAAAAGTAGACAATGCTGAAATTTCATTTTTGCTTTTCCTGAGAAAAACTGAGCAATTTCAGATGTCTTGATTTTCCCCCTGAAAATTTTGATGTTTTTCCAAATTCTGCCATTTGTTGTGAAAAAAAAGATGTTGAAAATTTCTTGCTGGCTCTGGAAATGTTCTGTGTTCTTTCACTCCATTGTGGGCTTACTGGCAACTTTCCAAATCTTTCATGTCAGCCTCTGTAATACCATATTTAAGGAAGGAGGAACAAAATTGTGAGCTTTCCCTCCTAAATTATAAAATGGTTGATCATAAAGTCTTTAGAAGCTCTACAAAAGATAAAGACTCCATCAAAGATTCTTGTTTACTGCACAGCCATTTCCTGTTTCATCTTACATTTCTAGTGAAAATGAATCTGCATTTATGTCCTTTAATGTCTCATGCATGTCAGAGTTTTAGACTATTTTGTAGCAGGCTGCAGCCCCTTGTCTATTTGAGGTGCAATCCCTGGGGAGCACACCTAGAAACTGAAGGGGCTGCTTGCCTGGAGAGAACTAGTACATGAAGCAAGGTTGTCCCTGATAATTTCTTCATGACCTGTGTATTTATTACATTGCACATGTGTGAGGGGATTTTTTTATTTGTTCATCTATCATTTCTCTCATTGTTTGATCTATTTTTTAGATATCCCAAGGTCTTAAAAATAATTTACATAAGCTCAGCAGTGTGGAAAAATTGTTTCAATTTGCAGGAAGTTTGATTCTGGTTCAAATCAGAAGGAGGACCGGACTGCTGTGGCACTGTCAGTCAAAGGAGATTAGCACTTGGCATTTTTATGATCTGACATAGTGGTAGCCAGATGAAATACTGTAGAGAAAATGTGCTTTACATGGAGAGCATGTGGTAGCAAAGTGGATGTACAAACCCCAAAATTATATACACCTCAAATTTGTGCAAATGGAAACTATACAACACTGTGTCATGTGTTTGCTGATAAATCAGGTAACTCCTTTAAACAGCATCAGACAAAACCTTTGACCAAGTCTCAAAAAGTGGCAGTAGTGTTAAAAATCAGGCAACGTCTGGTGGAAAAATAAAAGGAGTATTCATGAGATATGGTAACTGTCAGGAATTATATGTCATAGTATTGGTCCCTGATGCAAACAACCAACTCAGATTCACGTTAAATATCCCTCATTGTCTAATTGTCAGTGAAAGTGACATTACCAACAGCCTGCACGCAGACTGCATGCAGTAAGTTTGGCTGCTCTCAAAGAGAAATGGCAGCCAAGAACGTTAGCATTTTGCCATCTACTGTCCTCAACATATCTCTCAAGGAAGGAGGAGTCCTGCTGATGTACTCATTGGCTCAGGGTAGGTACAGACACAATGTGGAAGAAAATGTGTTGTGCTTCCTTGTATAAATAACTTCATGGTGCTGTAGTGATGGAAATATCGAGAATCCTTTAGAGAAAACACTATTTGCTTCTCTTTAGATGTTATGCTGTGTTAAAAAATGACCCTGAAATTACAGGAGATTAGTATGACAAAAAAACCCCAAGAACCTTTATATATTAGCTATGAGTTTCTGGGACATAAGTGTTTTGCTTTGTGCTGCTATGAAAAGAAGAATGTAGCTTCCGTGGTCAATTAGTATCGGTTAGTGGCTATATGCATTTTCCAGTAATACTGGACAGCTGCCAGCTGTAAACATTTGAGATCAGATTTTAATAACTTTATTCCCATGAATTTTAATAAGTCCTCAGAAATGGCATCCAAGTCTGGCCCAGCCAACCAGAGAATTTCAAGCTGGATTCTGTAACCTTTATTCACAGAGAGCAGTATTCAGCTGCACTTGACCCAACAAATTCAACATTGCGTAAGTGTTTGTGTAATATTAAGAACTATGCAATGATGTCTGTATGTAGCCTGAATGGATCCTCTGGAAGCAAATGAAAAAAAAATAGCCACTTTTAAATGTGGTACTCAGTATGTTTCTTGGCAATGACAAGTTTGAACAATAATTGTACCTGATTATTTCAAATTGCATTATGTAATAACCATGTTGCCTTCTATTTTGCCAAACTTAAGAACGTTTTCGACAGCTGGAAGTACTTGACCACGTAACGAGTGCCCTCTCGTCTTTGCTGACCGATGTCAACACCCAACAGACCAAATCACAGGATGCTGGCAGGGATGACATGGGTCTCTTGGATGCGGCAAAGAGCAGACCTGCAGTCACACGAGCAAAGTGGAGAAGAATAGGTCAGCTCCTAAAAAGGGCTTCGAAACAGACAATATTGTTGAAACAAAGCTCGCTGGCACCTGGGGAAGCCAACTTATCCAGCAAGAAAGAGAAACCCTGTTATTGTGCAGATATTAATGAGAAAGGAACAGTCCAGGTGGGATTTTCTGCACCTGTTACATTGGGCTGTCTGACCCAGGAGCAAACCGCCAGAGACAAAGGTGTTTTGGCCTATCCCACATCCCAGTGTTCACTGAGTCCATTGGGAAAAACGTGGGCTTCATTGCATCAAGTTGCAAAACAGCCCCACCTTTCTCCTGCGTGTGAGGTACCTGCCAAAAAGAGGCCAAGAAAGGAGCCACCTTTTCTTGTGGCCCACACGCTCAAAAAAGTGGCTGATCTAAACTGCAAGCTGCCAGATTCATTTGAAATGGAAGAGGTGAGGTGGATTTTTGTGTATTGCTTGCTAGCAATGTATTTCCATCCATATTTACAGTATAAGTTTGGATTCTCATTTTCAGGATGGAAACTACAGTAAATTACTTCAAACACCATGCGGCAGCATCGTGGGGAAAACCAGTAGGATTTACACTACTCATTGGGTTTTTGATTATTTTAAATTGTCTTTGTGTTAGAATACTGTCAAAGAAGTTGGCACTGAAGTTACTGAGGTAGGATTCATTCAACTAGTAATATAGTGTGAGATGCTAATGTGTTTTATGCAGCACTAGGTTGGGGTTTTTTTCATAGAAGGAAGTTGCAGGAACATTAATACATATGGCGAAGGATATTTTTACAGATCCAGTCATTAACCAGGGCTGGTTTGTTTTTTTTTTTTTTTCCTTTTTTATTCCCCCAAGCTGATTATCTGGTATGCTCTTTCAGAAAGTTGCATCACAAAATTAGCCTTGGTTTTATAGCAGCATTTGAAATCTTTTATTTCTCTGTAAGCTGAGCAACCTAAAAGCAGAATAACTCAGAACAGTAGCTTCTTCTCATATTCAGTCTTCAAAGTCCACAATACTCAGCCCTCTGTACGTTTTGGCAACAGTGGGTTGTCAGTGGGGTTCAACACAAGGTAGCAGAGACCAGGATACTTGCCAATCCCTGTCTTACATCTAGAGTTGTTGTGTGAGCAGCAGTTTCTTTGGCCATACTACTGCAGAAAAAGGGCTATGGCGTGATACTCTCCAATCATACAGACTCCACTGAGATGTTGACAGGAACACTCTTCCCTTTCCAGCCATCCTTCAATAATGAGGAAAAGGAAGGAGTCCAAAAATTAGGCTGTACTGTAAGAATCAAAGAAAGGGGGAGAAATTTAATGGTTGGCAGCCCCCTGAAAACATATGGAGCATAGGAGAAAGGAAAGGAAGGAGCAGTGACTGATTGGAAAAGGTAGGAGGCTTAAAAGTTTTATGCTTTTTAGAGCATTAGAAAAAGTCAGATTAAGGTGCTGGTGTTCTTCTCGAGAAAGGATATTTATATTTTTAAGTCCTTCCATTTTTTAAGTTTTTTTTCTAAAGGAGTTCATGCAGCAGCATGGCATGATATTCGTCTTGATACTATGAAAAAGTCAAATGGGTCTTCATTCCTAGAGGAAAAAAATTCGACCTTACATACAGTCTTTGGCAAGAATTTGCCTCCATATGGTTACATTTCCTTGGGTTTCTTTTACTAAGGCTTTTTTTTTTTTTTCTTAGGGACATATCTCTGAGGCTGTTCAAACAAGATTGCTAGTGTATTTACATGTTGGGAACCTTTATGTGTTGATTACTTTAAGCAAGGCTTGGAAAGGTTCTGAGACTAGAGCCTGGTTTATGACAAGAATAAATATTTTAAGGGGGAGACAACTGAAAAGGAAACATCTGAAAGACTTTATGTTTTCATTTTGAAACATCCAGAATTTTTTGGTTTTCACTCCTAACTCCCTTCATAATAAGGAATACACTCATAATCATTAAAATCAATAATAATTTTTCCTCCTCACTTCTTTTTCTTCTCAGATTCAGAGTTTTGAGGATGAGACTCCTTGTGGAAATGCTCCTGACATCACTTCTGGTGAGTGTTAAGAAACAGACAATCTGCCAGTTTTGTTCCCATGTACCTGCTTCTAAATTTTAACCTAACAATGTGTTTTTTCTCTCTGCTTCCATCACCGCGGGCATTTGGATACAATATTCTAGACTTGACAATCTAGATTATATGACTTGAGAAATCATAGGGGTGTAAAACATACAGGGAGACATAATGAGTACAAATGAAAAGGGTACCTTACATGCACGGCTTTGAGTGATTGGGGTCCCTGTCTGATCCCTTAAACAGACCTCTCTACTCTTCCAAGCAAGATCAAAGCTTTGCTCCTGCTCAGTGAATTATTTGCCAGACTGGGATGACTCCTTACTTGCCAACTCTCAGATTCCTACAAGATAAGTCTACCAGGAGATTGGAGAGAGTGGCTTTGCAGCGACTGTGCAACCAGGACTTTCTGGTGGTAGCATGGCCTCTGTCCCATTTTCTGAGTCTCCTGTATCACACAGACTATCACCACATGAGCTGACATAACATTGAGTCATGCATTAGAAAATAAGTTATTTGAGGAGTCTATGAAAGGATTAAAAGCAAAGCTGTTAGACCAGATGTTATGCTGTCATTTGGGGCAATCTGAGTTTGGATCCCGAGAAGCATTTGCTGGCAGAGGTGGTGGTATCAGAGGAACAGCTTTCAGCCGCCGGAGTAGGGAGCATTTGGTCTTGTTCTCTAGTGACCCTTTCCAACCAGTGTTTAGAGCAGGACCAGCAATTTTAGTTGGGTTTTTTGGTTGTTGTTTCTTTTGTTGTTTGTTTGTTTGTTTGTTTTAATGGGACAGAAATTTAATGTGAAAGAACAAATAAGTAGCAAGAAGCAGATAGCAAGGGATGAAGGTGAAATTTGATAAGCCTTCACCTTTTGAGGACTGCTGTATATCACTTTTGGGAAGCCAGCACAAATAATTAAGCAACTCAAGTTCCTAGACAGGCATCTAAAAAAAATCAGATATCCATTGGTGCTTACCATTCACAGATGCCAATGGCTGGAGTGACAGCGGGATTTGGAGGAGTGAAATCATGTCCCAGTTGAAGGCAGTGATACAAGTTTCACTGACTTCAGTAAGGACAGTGTTTTCATCAAAGTATATGGGACTTTTTTTGGTAAATGTTACAGCTGAGTAAAGGCAATGGAGTAAACCATGAATTCTTCAGTTCTAGAGGACTCATTTTTGTTTTCAAATAATCTGTAAGCACACATTTGGTGTTTTGCTAGGGTTTTTATGGCTGTAAATAGATTTTGTACCTATGGCATTTAAATGCTCTTGCCACATCTTCTGGCAGGGTTGTATGTGTCCAGTCTGCCAATGCATGACTCCGATGACTTTAGAGTCTTTTTGCCATTCAGATTGTATAATTTGTCACCTGAGTTACATGAGGTTTTTTTGATTTTATTTTCTGATGGATGTCTTGATCTCCATGAGTGAAAACAAGCCCCCATAGCAGTAGCTTTGCTCGCAGCAGTATATACAAAAAGAACAGCAATTCCCTAGGACCTGTGCAGTGAGAAGCACTATTTGGATAAACATTCAGTCAGAAATTAAAAAAAAAAAGTGAATATGGACATAGTTAGTCCAGTGGGGAAAAAATTCAAAATGTAGTAACATACTCACAAATGTTTTTTTTTTTCTTTCTTTGTCTACTTCCAAGAAATGACTGTGCTATTTAATGATGAAGGGTGTTACTTAGAGAATTTATCAGATTGTATAGGTACATTGATCACAATGCAAGGGGAAAAAATACCCTATGCCCTCAGTGCTCTTTTCAGACATGTGAATAAGCATGTATTTAGTAGTAATTCTGTGACAAAAAATGCTGAAAGTAATTATTTGTTTTTAATTCTGTTTAGACTGTCATCAAGTGATTAATCACAATCATACAAGTAAGCTGCAGTTATGTAAGATTTATGCCTTTGCATAAGTGTAATAATATTTTAGAGTTTTGATTGAACCCTGGAATCTTTCTCTAATGTTGTGGTTTCAGTTTTTTTTGGTTTCGTTGATGCCTGGCCTAAATGTAAAGGGGCTGTTTTGTTTGGGCTTTTTTTATAGGCTTTTAAAATACTTTTTTCTCTTTTCCCCACTGTTCTTAAATGTCATACCCCTCCATACCCATGGGAGTTTCATTGTGACTTCAGCTTGCTGTGTATCATGGAAACAGTCTAAAAATTGCCAGTTCCGAGCATAATATTGTTAGTGGTGAATAATCATAGCTCTTAAGAAGGTTTCTACTAGATTTAGTAGAATGTGGCTCAGACCCTCATGTAGAGGTCCTCAAAGTAGCAGTAGTGAGGAACAGAGTCCATCAGGAGGCTAATAAAGGAAAAGAGCAGCTCCCAGGAGAGCATGCCCGAATTTAGATTCCAAATTCTCTGGGGCCCAGGCTGCCTATTTTTCAAGGCTCATGCAGTGCTTGGTACTGTAAAGGCCCACTCTCATTTGGTTGTGTGTTCTGTTGGAAAGGATGTGAGTAATGATGAAGATATGAGAGCCTGATATGACCCTGCTGAAATGGGAGCTCACCTGAGTGGGGAAGCATGAGGAGCCCACTATGAGAAGAAATAGAGATAGATAGGAACAGACTGCTTTGCCTAGATGGAGCATATTAGAGACGGGTGACTTATGGAAGTAATTGTCCCAGTGGTATTGTCCCTTGGCTCCATAGCCTGGCCTCAATTTTAGTCCAATTGCTTAATTTTCTGCACTCCCCATGAAAGCCAATTCCCTGGCTGCTGTGTGTCTTCTTTATATTTCTCCATAATGTAGATTCTGGCTGTTTAACTGCAGTAGGCATTATGGTAAGGCTTTTTTTTCCCTCTCTCTTGGCAGAATGCTGAGACTTAATTTTAAAAGACGCTCAAACACCCTAAACATCCCTGAATGACTTACAGGGAAAGCAGAGTGTTTTCTAGCTCTGTTTTAAAAAATATTACAATCTTTTTTATTAGGCAATTTTATCATTGTTATAAATAAGTAATTGTACTGGGGAGAAGGGATAATCCTTATTTAATTAAATTCATCTATACTCCCAGGTTGGCAGCAACCAGACATATGTGAGACTAATACCCACAGCCTGCCTGTATGCATGTGCAATTAAAAATTCACTCTACAGTAGCACTGGCAGTTTAGTGTTGCTTTTGGCATTTACAAATTCTTTTATTTTGTGACTTTTTTTTTACCATACACATATGCTGGAGCAGATGTTGCTTATTTGTTGTTTATTCAAATCTGTAGGCTCTGGCAGCTAACTCCATTGTTCTGTAATGAAGCTTTATTCACTGTCCTGTATTAGGACCCAGCAAATGCATGACAGACAGAGTTAGCTCTCAGCAGGAACTACAGTTATTGTCCTTACTTATTGGCTGTTTATATTCTAAAGCTCACAGTTGAGAAAGCTGGCTGGGCAGGGTAAGAAGCTGGGGATGCTGTGTGCAGCGGAAAATTACTTGACTCTACTCACTGTATCTTTGCCCTGATGAGGTGCAGACTTGCATGTAAACTCATCCATTGCAGGGATTTCATATTCAGCACTTGAAAAATAGAGCTGTTGTTGCCCCCTATCCCCTCTTCTGCCTTGTTCTCCTCCCTCACCCCTGCTGTTCCTTCCTTTTTCAATTAGCCTTTGTAAAGCACTGGGTTTAACTAAAGGATGTTTCAATGTTGCTCACCCCTGTTAACTCAGCACGTGCCTGAAAATTCATTAACAGCAACATCTATTAGGGAGGCATCGGAACCTGGTGTTATTTTGGTGTACGTGGTAGTTGCCCACTTCCCCTTGCTCCTTATTTATTTCCCTTTCCCTCTGAGGGGTGGCCACACACCCAAAAGGCAGGAATTCCCGCATGGTGCTGACCCAAGCAGACACACTGCTCCCGGGTGCTTGAGCGCCAACAGAAAGGCATTAGCCTGTTGGAAAAGCCCTTGGTAGCCCATGAGGCAATCAATCAGAGAAGTAACCACTTCCATCTGGCTTACTGTGACATGGTAGCTCGCTACTGAAGTGCTTGTGATTCATCTTGTCCCAACAAGTGGTGCCAGGGATCGCATACACCCAATTTTTGCGGCAGCTGGGAACGTCCTAGCTTCCCCACATGCTGAGCTAACACATTAGCTCCTGTGACTTATCAAGTAGCAATTCTTTCAATTATCACACCTTCACTCCTCCTACTCACCAACTCCTCTGATGGTTTGGCACCATGGGAATATTCACAGAATGCAATTGGTATTTCTTTTAATTGACTGAGTGCCAAGAACGTGAATCCTGTTTATTATCCATTATCCATTGTAAAGTCTGCCTGCAACTGAAGAAGTAATATCTTCAAAAGTGCAAGAAGAAAAGACATGTATATTTCCTGTGCTTCAAAGAGTACAGGATTTGTGTGTACTTTCTCTAGTTTCAGTATTAAGAAGTGAACAGGTATTTCATTTTTCATACTTACTGTAGTGCCTAAATAATACTGGTTTTATTCATGTATAATGCAGTGACTTTTAGTTTTAAACACTGATTAAAGGAAGAAGAAAAGAGATGGCTGAAGGGAAGATTTGCTAAATCTGCAAGCAAAATCAGGAGCTGAACTTAAAAATGTCCTAGAACTACTCTTGTGTTGATGCTGTCTGACATTTATGTTAAACTTTGGCATTGGTTAATCATCACATATAGTCTCCAAATATGAGTTCTCTTTCCATAAAACATGATGAATAATAGAACCGTAATAGATAGTTCCCTCTTTACAACAGCTTTATCTTCTGCGGGTGACCTGGCACAAAGGAGACTTCCACCATTTTTAGCTGCTTTGGGTTGCCTTCATTTGTTTTATGACGCCTCAGCCCATATTTTTCCCATCTTCTGCACATGAACCGTGTAAAGACCTTCTGACTCTTTCCCATTTCTTGCATAAGAGACCTGTATGTGTAAATAAGAGGAAGCTGTATCATTTTAATGCGTTTTGTAGCCTGGAGAAGACTGGAGGGAAAGTCCTACGGTCTCAGGAAGAAGCAGAGACTGAGAGAAAAGAGCAAAGTGAAAGGCAAATTGTGAAATGATGAATCTTCAAACCTTCCTGCATCTTTTCCCTGTCCCAAGTTGTTTGGTTGCCTCAGAGAAGGCCTCCTAGAAAGGGAATGTACTCCTGCAACTCTTGAGAATATCCTGGCTGCTTTGCTCTGCCACAGTCCTTGAAGTTTCTCATGCGAATGCATACATCTAAGTTAGACAATAGAGATAAAGATGGAGACCCAGAAGGCAGTGATGCTGTGTTCAGCTGCACAGAAACTGGATGGACAGTAAAGAAAGGAAATCTGGAAGATTTTTGAAATGGCTTCTGCGAAGTTGTACCACCCACTAGTAGCATCAGGACACCCTGTCCACAGTCATCAGGTCTAAACAGCTGTCCTAGGATCTTTGGAGGGTTGTATATTTTTCAGTGAGTGTATTCCTAAAAGTTATTGAGCAGTTATAACATTTCTTTGCATGTACGTGTCATATTTTAGATCCTACTGAAGCAGGCTGATTCATCCTAGTGGAAAAGGATATGCACACACCACATACTTAAGGCAGATGGCCCAGTGAAAGTTATAAAACCTGCTGTTTAAATCTTAGGGGGAGGAAAATAATATAATACCTAAGTATCCAGGAGAACAATCAAATACTTTGACTACTAAAATACTTAAGAGACACCAATTTAAATTAACAGTGATAGCTTTTCAGACAAGAAAACTTCTCAAATGAAATCTAGTTGTACTAAAGGTCTAGTGTTTCCTCTTCTGCCTTTTCTTTTCACACCCCCAACAGAGCATAGAAGGAATCAGAGCCTTTCCTGTGCAGTCACGGACTCCTATGTTGCTATACTAGTTGCTTCAGTTGACAGCTTGACCCTTTGAACCTTGCTGCAAAGTTCAAATCCTAACTGCGCTTCCATCCAGCTCAGATGGATGGATGGGTAGAGGCAGCTTTGTGAAGATGTACATACTTCTGATAGCACCATATTGCTTTGCCATGGCTGCTATGAGTGTCACTGACAGTGACACCTGTGATAGGGAGACTTTTGAGGTTATGCTGGGTGTATTTTTATGCTCTGGAGGACTCCAGTTTCTTTACAGATGAGAATCTTTATTCCTGTTCCATAGATCTACATAATTGTCAGCTACTGACTGATATGTAGCATCTCTCCTTGGGAAAATATCACTGACAGAGAAAGGTAAGCTTATTAAGCCTGATGCTTTTAGACCCCCTGATTACAGTTTAATGACTATTACCATGGAAATAGAGCCATTATAATTGACTCTCTACAAAGTAGCACCCAAAAGCCACATACTTGTTCTGGTCTCCCAATTGCTTTGGGCACTGCTGACCAGGCGGAAGTTGCAGGAATTGGAAAAACATAGGGGCTTTTCACTGTTTTTTCTCAAAGGTCTCTGTAAGGGTTGATGGAAACCATCCTCCCTTTTGTGAGGTGCTTTCAGTTGCACAGAGCCCTACAAGGCTCCCTGCAATCGCTTATTTTTTATTCATTATCTCTGTGCAGCTGCTGCTGGGAGAAGTTGTGATGTAACGTGATCTACAGTGTAGGCTGATGACATTCAGCTCTACCTCTCATTTTCATCAGAAGCAGACACAACCATCACCCTTCTCTCCCGACATTTGGCAGCAGCAAAAATCTGAATTAATGACAGTTGGCTGAAGCTCAGTTGAAATAAGATAGAAGTGATACTGACTCTCAAGGAAAACGAGGAGGAGGACCTGGCAAAGTTTGAAGCTGTTTCATCAGCTGAGGAAAGATAAAAGACCATTGTCAAAGTGACTGCAATTTCAGGTTTTGTCTGGATTCATCACTACTCTTAACCTCCCAGAATGAAGAAACATCATTTATCACAGAGAACTGCCCACAATGTTCCCTCTTTTCCTGTCAAATTCAGCTCTTAGATTACTCATTTATACTTTTATCATTTCTAGGGCAGTGTGTTCTTGTGTAGGACAGGCAGGAGACAACAGTAAGCTCTGACTCCTGTGAAAGGCAGACGTCTTGTTCCCTAGCATAATAGTTTGCAGGGGTGCGTCTGTTGCTCTCAATGACAGAAATTCATGATGTTGATCTGTATTACCAAATCTGGCACGACTTTTTTCTCTAGCAGCTTTAAATACTTTCTGTAGCTCCAACTAACCTATTAAAGAGGGATTCCAGAGTTATGGACCAAATTGTACTGGGGATATCCTTGGAAGGGGCAAAGGTGGAGACTTATGGATGGTGAACTTCTGTCACCAAAGCCCACAGATGTTAATTCTGACCCTCTCTAGAGGGGTACAGGGTGGTTCACTAGTGCAAGAAAATTGCATCATTTTTAGTGATGTATAAGGCAGAGAGCATGCTTATTCCCTTGACCATATTCATCTTTGATTTGGGCAGAGAGGAGGGGAAATGAACATTCAAAGAAAAAAATGGTTTCATCTTTCTTTAACGAATAGCTTAACAGAATTTATAAGCTAATTCAGTTTTTCTCCAGAGCTTCCTTCTACACAGGAGCTCAAGATAACCTGTAATGTGAGTAAGTGACTGAAAGAGAGAGCCAACCCATCCACCCACCAGCCCCAGGCATTTCACAAAGGAGTATATTTATACCTGCTATTGCAGCAGATGTACTGAAGCTAGTTTTAAATCAGTAAATATGTGCACCAGCTTTAAAGCATGCTAGCATCTAGTGCAGGTACCAGTGACTGTCTAGCCACAGCATCAGGGAGCTGACAGTAAACCCTCTCACCCTGCTTTTCAGGCAGGTTCTGCAACCTGGGCAGTGCTCCAGGCTGCTGTGCTCTGCCTGCTGGCTGTGCTCTGCCACAAGCATGCTAGACGTAAGCATACTATACACTGAATCTTAAGCCAAAAACTTGGTGCAAAACAGTTTTTTTCCTCCGGTGTTTTGGAGGAACTGAATGTTCTGACGATAGATGTAGATTTGCTCCCTAGCTATTTCTGTCATGCTCTGGATGCACACAATTTGTGTATTTAATTCTCTATGACCTTGTTCCCTCAAGTGTTTATGGTTGATATCTGGAGAGCATCTGGGCCAATGTCCTCCTAGGGGAACAAGGGTACTCAGAGCTCTGTGGGTAGCCAGACCCAGGGGGAGGAGTGGGAGGCTGCACAGGAGGACATGAAGCACAATGTGTGCACTCCCAGTGTCCCCGGAGCTATGCACGTGTCTCCTGATAATTATGGCTTTGACAGGCAGACCCCATAGATACCCGTGTAAAGAACTGCAAGGCTCAAAGTGGGGATGAAGCAAAATATCGGTAGCTGTCATATGGCATGTTTTCCCAGCACTTTTCATTCCCCCTGGCCCTGTCTCACCTTCTCAGGGTACAGCATACATCCCATGTGAGGTCGTTGCAGTCATAGGGGCTGCAGAGCTTTTCCCCTCTTGTTTGTAATGGCTTTGGCTTCACCTCCGCAGAAATAGCTGAGGTCCTCCATGTGACAGTGGTACCCAAAGTAACAGGGAGAAGAACACTGCAAACTGGGTGAGAGCTGGAGTAACTGGGTATTGACAAACAGAAGGAAATAACTCAGGGAGGCTAGATTTTATTCACCTTTTAAGGTGATATGTACTCACCATCTGAATATATACCATTCTGTTCTATTCATGCAGCATCTTCTAGCATGGTGGGGCACAATTAATAATAGAAATTTCCTTGCGTAGAGCTTTTTTTTTTTTTTTCAATATGCTTTCACGCAGTCACACTGGGTTAGATGGCTTGCTTCAATTCAATTCAAAGGGAACGAGGGCTAGACAAATTTCTTGGCTACGCTTTTTTTGGAATTGGAGCTTTTGCTGCATCTGGTGCATTTTTTAGTGCATTATTTGCTTTCAAGTAATATGAGTCTACTAATAAGATCGTTTGTCTAATTTCTGCTATAATGTCATTAGAAAACAAACTTTTCAGGACACCGACAAAAACTGTAGTTTGTGCGAGCCTTTGGAAAGTTTGTGGTTTATGTGCTGCTGCCATCTGGTGATTGTTCTCCTGAAAAGCAGCACAAAGCTGCAGCTGCAAGGAGAAGGGTCAGTACTGCAGCCCTCTCTTACAGAAAAGTTGTAGAACCCTGTATTGTTTGGATAGAAAATAAATATAAAGTAGAACTCTCACAGCTCAGTTTCATCGTTCATCACCATTTCTGCAACATGAAAAGTGAATCAGTGTTACAGAAGCGCAGGAAGATTAAAAGAAAGACTAAGAGTAGAGTTTTCCTTTGGCATTTCAGTGGCACTAAATGAAATGTTTATGTTCATAGTCAACAGACAGTAATCAGTACAGTTGCCTGTGGGGGAGCTACTTCCTAGATGAAGGAAAGAGAGCACAGTATGCTAGGAATAAAGCAGATTTCATGGAACATTACCAAAGGATCAAATCTTGCCATATACATGGGAACTGATAAGAATAACAATGTTTCTTTTCCTTAACCACTCAAGTTGTATAAAATAATTTCTTCTGGTGCATCAGTTGAGTGAGCTTCAGAAAGTCCATTGTTCTGGATAACGTCAATAAAAATAGGGTTCTTCTTGGCTTATCCATAACATCTCTTCAGGTGAGTTTTATTAGCTCTTAATGGCCATATAGTAGAACGTGACACTTAAAATTGACAGTGCCTATCCTCTCTATGTAGCAAGAGAGAGGAGTAAGCTGCAGCAGTTCTCCCATCACAGGTCTGGACCGTTTGTAACTGTGTCATGTAGTTGATGTATTCCTCTAGCACATAGGCAGCTCATCCAGCAATATCATTCTGTGCGATGCTATACGCAGGGCAGTGTTGTTAGGGGTAACATACAGATTTACCCAATTTGCAGAGCAGGTACTGTGAAATGCCTAAATGGGGAGGATCCAGTAGCTACTAAAAATGAAGATATTTCTGTTTTGAAAGTATTGTTTGACCATATATTATTCAAAGTCCTTTTTTTTGTCGTATAAGACAGAAAATCTCAATTTTTCTGCCTTTTGTGTTGCAATGTTTTGGAGAATTGGAGCCTTTGCATTTTCCACATGCTGCCGGTAGAGCTGTAGTGCCGAGCAACTTTGGCGGACTGAGCAACTATTTTATGCCTGTGTTTGAGAAGCAAAACGCGAACCATCTAGAATGTAATAAAATATCTCCTTAGTTCTGGCACTTCTGTGGACAAGGTGTCACCTTTATTTACCCTTCTCTCACTGCATTCAACTACTGTTGAATTCAACTATTGTTGAATGGAAGTGCTTCTTAAGGGCAAATCAGTGAGATATTTTTGTGCCCATTTAACTCTGGGTTAAGCCTGTATCTATAATAGTTTCCCTGCTGGATTTAGCCTGAGTGTTTAAGCTGTAATGAAGTTAATGCCTTGAGAGTTTTGTGTGAGAGACTGCAAAATGACTTTGCTTTTACAGGGAAGTGGAAAAGTCTTATTCTAAGTCCTACAGGCTTCTTTTTCCTTTACAAAACATCTGATTAAATTGTGGCTGCTGTGTGTTGTTTTGTCCAGTGTATGTAGCAGATAGTTTCAGAAATATTTATCCATACCAATATGGATATTTCTGGCAACATTCAATTAGATACAAAAATATCTAAAGTTTGAACAGCGTTGCTAGGTTGTAATTGGCCATTCTGCTTTTTCTTATGACAGGATAAGCAGTCCAGATTTTAATTTGTGAATTTAAAATTCAAATTTGCACAAATGTTCTTGCATTTGAAGTTTTGTACCTATGCTTCCCTGTGTATTCAAATGATGTAGAAAAACAAATACTGAGGTACATTCATCAATGTTAATGTGATTCAAAAGTCATGCAAACAATGTGCGATTATTTACAAGCAGTACAGTAGCTCTCATGGCATCTTTTGCAGTTTGCAAATATTCTCCAGGCTGGAAAACAGAAAGAGGTTGTGCTATTTGCAGCCAAATCCACAGAAAACCAGCTGCAGAGTCTTCAGAGGAATGCAGAACTGTACTCCAGAGCTAATTTTTTTTACTAATTAGGGAATATTCTTTCATTAATGGTGAACCTAGGAGCCCAACAGTTTCAGAGAGCTCCTGCACTGACAGTTGCTGAAAATGGAAGCCGCTGTATCTGCATGCAAATAAGGGGAGAGAAAAAGTCTTAATGAAATTGGATTGATCAAGTAAAAGGCTGGAAAGCTGGGTACCTCTGAGATTTTGAAGGCATGTACTTTCTTATATGATACAAAATAAAGCAGAAACCTGATTAGTAAGTTCCTCTAACCTATTTTTATTTAAAATTCAGGCAGAACAGAAATGGGATGCAGGAGCTAAATTCTCCCAGTTCAATTAGCACAGAAAGGCGAAGAGCCAAGGTTTTCCTCACTGAGGTCTTCAGGGGGAATTCTCAGCTTTCCTCTTTCCAGCATAGCCAGATGTATTCTCTGTACAGGGCCCAGAGTCGTAATTTTTCGTTCATAGTTGAATACTGGTCTGCGTCTCTACTTCTTCTCCAAACATACTTTATCTTTCCTTGATGTGATGCGCTGCATGCATTTGCAACCTCTATAGGTTTGGGTGTCTCCACACACTAGGAGAACTGACTAGAGCTACATGAATAATGGATATTTTGGTTCAGTAGCTGAACAAAATTATAGGAGAAAAATGCAATTCAGGTAGATTAGAAAGGAAAATGTTTTGCTTAATGTTCAGGTGATTTAATAAATTTTTTTGCACCTTTCTTCTTCAAATTAAACAATGCAATCACTTTCAGAAGAGAAAAGAAGAGAAAAGAAGCACATTTAAAGGAGAAAGGTGAAAACGTTTTAAAAATATCAAAATAACCTATGAAAATTTGAATCTCTCCTAAAGATAACCTTCCAATTGCCAGAAGACTTTAGTTCATTAAACACAAGGAATTGTTGCTGTGAAGAAGCGGTGTCTCCAAGACGACCTTAGCCACTGCTGAAAGGACTTTAGATGCTAGTTCATTCTGAGACAAATCACCACCAGCATCCAACATGAACATTTTCAGAAACTTGGTAGGTAAAGGTAGTTGTCCTAGGAGACGTAGCAAAGAGCTGGTTTAGACTCCTGCAAAGAGTGGTGGAAAATCAGGCTATGGGTGTCCTTGCTGGATATTAGACCCTGACGAGAAAAACTGTACTGTTAACATTGGCAAGCTACTGACCTTACTGAAAATTTCACAAAGAGGGAAACTCTATTCCTTCTCAGGACAGCATCATGCATGATCTGTTTTGCCATCTCACTTAATCTCTGTTTGGGACTCTAAGGGGAAATTGATAGATTAGCCCACTCCTTGCCCAAACCAGTTTCCCTGGTATGTAAATTGCCCTCCGTTTATGCAAACATCACTTGGCTCTAGTATACAGATATTAAACCGAACTATATTTACATGGACTGAAACTGAGCTGCCTCAAATTGAAGAGGCAATGTGCTTAATCTAGATTCAGCATAAACCCAGCATGCAACACGACTTGCCTTCCCATTGCAGCCCTGCTCCTCATTTCTCCCAGAAGCATGTAGTTCAGCTTGAAGTCCTTGTGGGAACACTTCGAAAAACTCTTCGTGCCATTTTTACCCCATGATGAGTTGGAGGCCCATATTCATTTTTACTTTTCATTTTAGTCTTTTTTTAAAATTAAGACTTCCACTGAAATCAGGACTTTTGGCTGGCTTTGAATAAAGTGTCACAGAGTCAGAAAAATATCTCATCTTTTTAAAACTCCTTATCTTCACCTGCCTACCATCGATGGGGCCTGGCAGACTAGGTAGGATCTTGTAAGTCAGTGTGGGATGTAATGATTAAATTAAGCATCTGAATGTAGCTGGAAAAGAACTGCAGCTCAGACCCTCAGAGACATTGCTTTGTACTTGCTATATAGGGAATTTAATCTTTACACTATGGGTATTACTTCATTCTACATTCAGTACATAGATAGGTGCAAATTAGATGCCTAACTCAGATGAAGGTGATTAATTGGTCAGAGGACAGGAAATCACAGTAATAAGCACAGCTGAACTGTGCTTAATATGGATCTCCTGCTACTATACTTTTCTTCCCTTATATAAGTTTTGATTTTGCTAACATGAAAACTATAGGAACTGTATTTCTGCTTAGTAAATATATATTTATGTATAAATAAAGTAAAGTATAAGTAAATATGTATTTATGACCTACGGTCATAGGTCCTGTTATATTACAATTTAAAATACGTAGATAGACAACCTTTCAGAGTGGTGTGGTTAAGTGGCCTTGTTTTATGAACACAACTTGCGTGTTTAGTCAATGAGAGCTATGGTAGCAAAGCATGCATCACATCTTCCTCGAGGGCAAGTCCACGGAGACACATGGGGGTCTCTCTGTAGCCTAACTGTAGTGGTATTAACTTGGTTCTACAGTCATTTCATCCAGTCTTTAATATCTAATCTTCTGCCTAAAGATCAGCCCAGAGTCCACTATCACATATTTTGGGTAGTTCTCTAGCTAGTGTATGAATATAAATGTCTATGGGAAGATGGTGTGGTTGCAATACACAAACCGACTGTGCTGTTAGAACAGATGCACCATATTTGTTGTAATAAATGGGTCAAACCTGGCCACAGCCACTTGGTTTTTGCCAGATCAGAAGATGAATTCTCACAGCTCTTTCTCCTCCATTAAAGTCATGGATTTTTTTCCCCCTACACATAATTTCTAGTAGCAAGGCAGCTACTTTGGTATTCTGCGTATCTCAGGAGTAAAACAGGCACCTTAAAACTCTGGGTAGTCTGATAATGTGGTCTTCTAGCTCTGCAGACTTTAAAGCCTAAAGGTCAGTTGTCATGATTGTAGGATACAATTAAGTATTTGAGGCTCAAATAAGTTGAGTTTCAAACTGGTTGGAATTACAGCAGCTGAAACATTTCATCTTTTCAAAATTTTCTTAAGCCTTTCTTTCTTCATTTTTATGTATGGAAAACTATAGACCAGACTGACACACTGGAAGCAACAGCTGGCAAAGATGCAAAGGATAATTGAAGCAGCTTTAAAAAAAGTTTAGTGAATCTACAGAGCAGTCTCCCTTGGGGAGAAGCTGAACCATGATGTTGTTTGTGGGAAACTGCAAGGGTGGGTTTTGAGACCACACATAAAACAGGCAGTTTTCAGCAACACCACTGCAGATTTTGTAATGTGTGTGATGAGAACCAAGTATTTCTAAACTGAAACAGGAAAGTGACTGACTGATGTGCTGCCAATGATACTAAAATTGGTAATGCAAGTAATTAATCTAAAATTTATAAAATATTATAAATACTATAAAAAGCTGATATAAAATTATGTCAGGCTTTAATTTTACAAACAGATTGTGTGATTTTTATTAATTGATGCCCAAGATACATTAAATAAATCCATAGTCTGTTAATGTGTGAAAACATAATTCATAGGCTTCTTTTTTTACATTTTTTCAGTTCACACAAAAGAGAATTAATGACTCAGGTCTCCAAACTGCTAGGTGAATTGTTACATTTTCATGGATATAACCAGAAGATAAAAGGTGTCAGGGTTTGGAAGCCATCATGTATTCAAGGAACAAGAGAGGTTTCAGCCTCCACCCCTTGCTTCCACAGGCAGACTCCCTCAGCCTGCTCACCCAGCTCCACTTCTGAGCTATCTGAGAATGAGGGCATTATCTAAGGATGAAGGTTATGTGAAAGTGAAAGTTATCCAAGGGCTTAGACATATTTAGATGTACAGGATAACCGAGGGCTTACTCTCAATCATTTGTACTTTTAAAGTAGGTCAGCTCTTATTTGTTAAATCAGATAGATAAAGTCATATAATTTAACTGCTAAAATTGTGGTAGGAATTGATTTCGTCAGACAATGTGGTTGCTAGATCAGTAAAATTCTCTGGAATAAGTCTCGAATGTCTTCCTTTTGCCTTTCTACCTTGCCATGCAGCTCTACATCATCTTTGTTTGTTACAATTATTTTCTGTCCTCGGACCAAAAAAACAACAGAGATGATACAAGATGTCTTAAAGTAGAGACAAACTGGTCTAAGGAGAGGCTAGGGAGGCTCCTTTTTCCTGCAGGAGTCACCTAGTTGAAGCCATCAAAACTATGTAGGTATGAATGAGACTCGGTCTGAGCCAGTTCTAACAAACAAAAGTCAGTATTTTTAGCAAAGAAAAAAAAGTAGTTGACTGCTTTATATGTTATTTACATTGTATATGTTGTGTGAATATATCAAAATCTGAAATATTCAGTTGATGATTAGATTGGTGAATAATTCAATGCTTACTAACACCAGCAGTATCTATAACAAGCACGTTCTAGCATTTTTTATGGTTGGAGCAATATTTCAGATTTCTGACCAGGATTAAGAATATTGCTAGAAACGTACATTTTAAGTGCCCCACCTAGCTCCGTATTCAGTTTGGCCTGGTACTGCTTTCTGCCTTTCTTCCTGATTTTCCTATCCTTCTGTTTTCCCCAGCAGAGATGATGGTGACAAGAACAAGCAGCTGCCAGTCAGACAGCAGTGGGTTCATGGAGGAGCTGCCAGAACCCGTAGTTTTACAAGTAAGAAATGAGCAATAGTTGTTAGTAGGTCTACGAAAGCTCTGTAATCCTGCCACAAGTAACAATAAAAAAACACCCCATGGAGCCCTGAAAGCTTCGTGAAAACAAATTCATCCTCTTACAAAACATCACAAGGCAAGGAGCTTTCTCAGAACTTTGTACAACTATTCCACCACACTGATGGAAGATTTGTACACAGCATAGAGAAGAAATACTACAAGAATCTTTGATTCTTTGCTTCACTGGATGTTTAAAGATGTTCAAAGATGTATGCACCTGGGAACAGGGGTGTCAAGGGTAAAATAGTGTTGGGTAAAACAGTGTGATAGAATGAATATAATATTTATATTCCTCCTTTTTTTCTCTTTTTTTTTTTTCCTTCAGAATGCATCTTTGTCAGAAAAGATTAATTTTATTTCTGATATTCACAACCAAGAAACAGCTCTGTCATATAGGACAGAGTTTCTGATGCTAAATCAAGATTTTCAACAGAAGCCAAATGATTGTGCTGCTAAGGTGTTCACAGCTTGCAAGAACATTTTCACAGTACCTGGATCAACAGAAGCAGGCAGTCACCAGAGAGAAGAGACACATCTGCTGCTGACTGCAGGAAATGGAGAGTATGAGGCCTGTAATGCTGAACCACAGAGTTTTGTACAAGAATTGTTATGTGCCATGGACAGGAAAGAGGATAAAACTGGAAGGAAGCAACTGGAAAAAGAGGAGTGCATAAAAGAACATGATCTTTTTTTTCAGAGTGGTACTCAGGAGGAAGGAGATCCTAGGTCCTCAAAATTTGATCGTCACTTATATTTTAGAGCAGGACACAGAAAGTTAAATGTAACGTTACCGGAACTGTTTGACATAAACCCTGAAGTAATCTGTGAGAGCAAAGTCAGCAGTGAAGATGAAGGTGAGAGGTGCCTGACTGAAAAGGGCAGAGTTGCACATTGTGAAAATGCCCTTGAAAGTCATACAGAATGTGTTAAAGGACTGTGGTGGGATGTAGAAGTGGCGAGCAAAGATGACACCCTGCTTGTAGTGAATGAGCTGGCAAATGGGCAGAAGTTCTACGAAACCGATGGTGATTCAAAAAGTACGAGATGGTTCTCCAAAACAGGGCTCCCAGGCGCTCCACAGAGTGGCTCAAGAGTGCAAAGCGAGAGCAGTGCCACTTCAGGCTCTACTCTACAAGTATCTTGGAGGCATCCCTCCGGCCTAGTGAAAGGGCCTGGATTAGATTCATCTGAAGATCAAGAAACTGCTAGTGTACAGGAGATATTAGATGCTAACAAATTGGAACAGGGAGACACTGTCCACAACAATGAAATGGCTTCTGCTCCTCCAAAATCTGTTACTGTTCAGATGTCTTCAGGGCTGGAGTTTACTTTGAGGGTGGAGTGTACAGGGCAAAAAACTCCTTTCAGTGAGACCCTTGCTAGGGAAGATCCTATGAACTTCTCTGAGGGTGATTCTCTCACACGATCAGACCCAGAGGCTTTGAAGGACATTGTGAAGCAGACCACTGAAGCCTCCAGCCAAACTGACATCCGTGCCAGGATACCCAGGTGGACACCACTGCTTCAGCCATCCCATACTCACCTGGTCAAATCATCCTCTCTTGACAACGTGTTTTGTGGCAAATACAGGTCACGCTACTGGGATGAAGCCTCTGGCAACAGGGGTGCACAGGGCAGTCACTGCTGCCACTGTTGCTGCTGCCATGGCTGCTGCTCAGGGACCTTCCATATGGCTGTCTCTCCCCAGTGCCCTGTGTGTTGCTGCTCAAACCATGCTGCCACTGAGCTGCAGCTCTTGAAAACACCAGTGGTCCTACAGGACACTGCAATTCATAATCTTGTTCCGGTGAGTAGTTTCTTTATATACATAGACAGCTGACACAGTTACGAGCTAAATATACAAGCTGCCTTTGCCTTTTTGCCTTTGCCTCTTTAGTGAGACATATCTTGGGAAAGTAGCTGAGAAAATGCATGGGGAAAGCAGCATTCCCTTCTGGACAAAAATGGCAAAACTATCTGTGCATCTTCAGTTTTGTTGGGCTGCTTCTTTTAGTAACTTACATAGCTCAGTTCAGTCTTAAAATGGTTAGTGGGAACTGGGTGGTATAGTTTACAGGTCAAATGAAGAGCTGAGATATCAAGATGAGTTTCAGTGAGTTCTTGTGAATCAGCTGAATTGTATTAACTGAGTAACTTATTGGACTGCAGAAAACGCAAGATGTGATGGGTTTGTGTATGTGCTTTTACTGAGAACTCATTTAGGTTATATTGCTTAGTCTTTATTAAAGACTAACTGTGAACACCCAGATAGATACCATAAGCCAAATTGCTCTAAATTAAAATGAATTGTGACTCCTCAGAGCCTCAAGCAATTTTTCCATGGTAGAATAAGCTTGCATTAAATTAAAAATCTTGCTAAGATAAATATTTGCGATAAATATACTACAAATAAAAAGCCACCAGGTATTTTATTTCTGTTTTTTTGAGGATTGCTGAGAGTTCCCAAAAATGTGAAAGACTCACAGTGTGTTGGGAAAGATGTCTTTAGCATCATGAGAAAAAAGTGGAAGAAGCAGCCTACCTCCTGCTAGTTTGTAGGAATTTCTTTTTTTCCTTTGCTCTTTGCTCTTCATAACAAAATGAAACATGAAGTATTATACAAATTGGAGAAGAAAATCATTAGACAAAAGTTCCAGATAGAGAAACTGGTGAACTTTACGTTGCCACATCAATGAATATATAAATCTACAACGTCTTGTCTTTGAACAGTGCATCGAACAGTATGTATATATCTTTTGTCAGGTATCTTGCTGTTGCCACAAGATGGCAGTGAGTCAGTACCTTATGGTGGACAAGGAAGCATTCTCGCATTGACTACTATTTTATCACTCTTTTAAGGGGGCGGATGGTGACTTTTCTTCTCTATTGTGTGGACAGGAAATGAGGGAGGAACAGACTTTGCATCAAACTGTTATCCAAGATCTGTTCTTAGGGATGTGGCTACACACGCAAGTCACTGTGCAATAAGCGAGTGAAATAACTGAATATTAGTCACTCTGCAGAGAATACAACCATGCCTACTTTATTCTTTGCATTGAAGGTGAGGTAGTTTCTGCATCTTTTACTGAGCGCATGTGTGGGGAATGCAACCACCACAGAGCAACTGATAGAAGATTTATCCTGTTTGCACGCCTCTTACCTTAAACAAGGTCTTGCACGACAGTAGTCCTGGAACAGTCCCCGCTCTATATTCCTTCTGAGGCTGAAGTCTGAATAAATCTATGTGAAATTGTGCTCTACAATATGTCCAAAGACTCAGTGCTAGGGGAGCTGCCCATACCTCATCCACAAAGGCTGACACAACTTCTTACAAAACCTACACACTTTGTGCCTCTTGTGTCTTTTGCATGCTTCTTTCTACATTTTTGTTAGCCTTGAGGAAGCAACTAGAAATTTATCTGTGGCCCACTGACTTCTCTCAAGTGACCTGAATGACAGGAGAGCTTCCAGCTGATTTGGATATGTGTTTTTGATGCTTAGAACTCCTTGCTCTGCTCAGATTTGGCAGCGGCTAGGAGAAATCATTACTACTATGTGGAAACTGCTCACTTGCACCCCGCAAACTTGGTTCTTTTAGAAACAAGAAAACTGTCTGAGGAACAAGATTAAAGTTTGAGGTGGGGGACACATAACACACCTGACTGCCTCATAGGCTGCAATTCCTTCCCTGACCGACAGCATCAAAAGCACCAGCTGTGCTCCACGTGGAGTGGACAGTTGGGAGAACTCACCTTCAATGCAGTCATAGGACCAGTCCCGTTAAACCACTTTTAGTCTCTAATTAGCCCTCATTGGTGCAATCCCATAGCTGTTGGGGCAAGATTTTTTAAATTTACAGCTACGTCATCAGGAGTGTCCTTGGCACATTAGCTGCATTGAAATGGAGATTGAGAATGGAGTCTCTCAAATGCATAGAGAGCATTTTTTACCCTCTAGCTGAGGTTGGTTCTCCAGCAGGAATGGTTTCCTCAGGATTCAGGCCTTGCTTGGTCTGAGGGATGCGTTTGTGCACATAAACATACAAGGATCATCAAAGGACATGATTACAGGAATCCAAAGAGATGGGGCATTTCTATGCTTTGCAAACATGCCTCTTGTTCTATATCAGTTACAGTGGTCAACAGTGGAGTGCAGATTTCTTCACTGTCTTCTCATGGTTTTCGAGACAACAAAATCTGCCAAGGTGGGAACATGCCAAACGTCATCTGGCACTCAGAGTAATTTCAGCTTAATAGGGGCCCATGCTTTCAGAAGGCAGATAACATTGTCTCCAAAATCATTTGAATGATGCTGTCCGCATTACTTCCCTGAACAAGGTGTGAAAAGTCAAAGAAAAGCCTTTAATATTACCAGAAACTTAGATCTTTCCGTGTGACTGGTATACTGCCGTTGTATTAGTCCTGCGTTACAGAAACTCCTCCTGTTCAAATATAATGTCTGACAAGAGCACAATAACATCAGAATTTAGCACATTGCATCAGATCTTTGATCAAAGTGTTTTTCCTCTTCAGTAGCAAAAAATACTCATTGGCTCAAGTAGTGCCAACATTTAATCCTACATTCTTTAGGAGAAAAGGAGAGGACCGGGATGCTAGTGATGCACCCAGAGAAAAATCACTTGAAGTGCCATCTGGACTTTCATAGCACCTGCTCACAAAGTCCCTGTTGTGTGTAAGAGAAGGGTCCGTGCCATTCAGGTTATTAGCTTCAAACGCACTAGACATGGAAGACTCAAA
The DNA here is from genome assembly GCF_017976375.1 of Cuculus canorus. NCBI lineage: Eukaryota > Metazoa > Chordata > Aves > Cuculiformes > Cuculidae > Cuculus > Cuculus canorus. The sequence continues at coordinate 108,009,560 of NC_071402.1, read as the reverse complement.
GAAAAGTAGTAAAGTGTGGTGTCTTCTTACTTTTCTGTGTAGTGTACCCTCTATGAAATACAAGCTATGAAGAGCTCCTGCCAGCACTTCCAGGAGAAGATGGATGAGATTGAACAACACCTGACTGAACAGCAGGTTCTGTTTTCCAGTGCAATGCCAGATGAAGGAAGGTAATGGCAGCCCAACACACTTATCTAAATCCAAAACTAGCATCAACAACAGCCAAGGGGCATACACAACATGTATGGTCACTTGTTACCATATGTTCACATGTTACCAGAACACTTCTGGTTAGTGAGGTGCAGCTGTGGACATCCCACAACTTGGGGAGAAATATATTGCAATATGATTTTTGCTCAGAGGAAAGTCTGGCTTTTTTCCATACTATTCAAGGCTCTTAAACATGAGCATATTGAAGGGAAAGATTGCTACATAGATGCAGACTAGACTTTTAGTGCACAACCACTATATTTTAATAGCAATAGAATCACAGGAACAGATTTCAGTCAGATAGAGCTCAGTGTCCCAGGTCAATCGTGGGTTCAGTGAAGGAGGTGGGAGCAATCTCTGACAAACCAGTCCTTTTAGGCCATGTACTTAGTGCTCATGATCAATGGCATAATGATACAGGGAAAAATGAACTAGCTCTTCGTGGACTCAGCCCAAGTTCACAGGGACTACTGAGAAGTGTCAGGTTCACAAAAAGTTACTAGAGTAGCCTGAAAGTAGGGCATTCATGCAGTCTTTGTGCTGGTGATAAATTAGAAGTGATAAACCTGCCCAAGCTCAAGGTGGCTCTGCAACTACAATCTTGTTTGATCTTGTTTGATCTTACAACTGGGATAATCAAACAAATGAGTGACAAGCAGACAAAGGCTGTTATTAATTATTTTGTAGGGTATCCTGTAATCATGGGTAAAACCAAGGCTGCAACAGAGGGAGATACTGGCATTATTCTGGGGCTGAGGAAGAGAAGGGTGTTGACTGCTCACTTGATTATGTTTTCACTGCTGTCTCTACAGGGAGGAAGGCAGACACCTGCAACTCTTAAGGCAAGCTGTTCGTCAGGAGGTTGCAGAGCTGGAATTTTGGCTAAATGATCAAGCCTGCCAGGTCAGGGAGGACATCCTTATGGTATGTTGCACGAGCTACTGCTCTGGGTTGTTTGGGGAGAGTTTAAAGTCTGTTCTGCTATTCAGAGTTCAAAGTATTAACTCCGACGTACATCCAATTTAACCTTTCAGTGCCAAGAGTAAAAGAATTTCTGGTAACAGTCTTACAGTTTAAGTTGTTGACTCTCTTTCTCTTTGACTAAGCTGCTTGAGCAAAACCACCCAGGAAAAGTACCAATACTTATAGAAGTGACTTTACTCTTCTCTGCTTTATAAAGGTCCTGTGATTTCCAGAATAAGCAGTTAGTGTACTGAATTACTGATAAATGATTACTGGTCTGTTTGTTTTCTGGAACAGCTCTCCATTTCATAAGGAAAGGTAAAGAAAATTTGGTCAGGGGATCAGTTACTTGTATTTAATTCTTGCCTGACAAACTTGGTTTAGAGGGTCAAGACTGCAAGATTGAAGACTGAATGTCACAGACTGAAGTCCACTTGGACTTTGTCAATTAAGCAATTAAATCTATCTGTGGTATAAAATGTCCTTTCTGCCTTTCTCCTCCTCTTTATAGCAATATCTCCTTTGCCAGATATTGCATGTCTTCTTTGGACCAAGCAGAACAAGTAGGCATGCTTCGTATACTCTTGTGTATCCTGCTTGATTCTTTTTATTATATTTTTATTACTGCAATATGCTTTTCCTTCTATTTTCTCTGCAGCAGCTGGACCAATTACTAGTAGAACAATCCCATCTGTTTTCTGAGCTTGGACTCTCTGATCGGAAGGGAGAAAGAAAAGCCCAGAATAAACAAGCATTGACAGATGCTACTGAAACTGTGCATCCTCAAAGTGGGTGCTCAAAACTGGTGCTCCGAAGATCTCCTAGCAAAAGCACCACAGCAACAGGCTCACTTTCTGCCCTACGGTCAGTTCCAACCCCAATGCAGTTTACTACCAGGACAACACCTGAACCAAATTCAGCGGAGTCTGACCCACAGGAGCTCTCCACCAGGAGAAAGGAAATAAACAGACCTCCCCAAGCAAAACTGGACTTAAAAACATTTTTACACAGTGTAAGGAAGTGTTTCAGTCTCATCCTCAAGTTTGTAGGTAGAAGGCATTGCTGACCTGCAGTGTGTGTCTCATTGCCACAGCCTAGGTCAGAATGTTTTTCCGCTAAGCCATGTGTTCATTCAAAGGGACAGAGCCTGTGTTTCAGTGCACTTTCAGTCTGCATAGGCAAAATGGGTAGAACTGGGGTTGAACCTGCCTTGATATTTGACAGTAAGCTGTGGCAGTGATCTAAATGCTTCAGAGAGAAGAACATTTAAATACATGGATGGTATTTGCCTGGCTTGTTTGAACTTTGAATGTAACTGTTTAACCAATTAGTATATTCAACCCTTTCCCACTGTGTGAAATTAGTAATTTATGACTTCAATCTACAGAGACAACTATCCAGTTTTACAGGGGCAGCCAAGGCACCGAACTGGAAAGTTTGGTGTTTTTTTGGAAGAAATTCGAAGTAAACATTTCTGGCTGATCTGATGTCACAATGTAACCATTAAAAAATTGTTATCCTGTCTTTCTAAGTATAAAATATGCCTAGAAAATCACTTAGATAGCTGCCTTATCATTTAATGATCTCTTCTACCTAAACATGTGCCACAATTTTTTAAAGGACTGATCATGCTCTTAAATGAACAATTAGGGTTAAATTTTACATAAACTTTATCTAAACACCATAGGAGGGAATGCTTTCTTGATTTGTGTTGATATTACCACTGATATTATCAAATAGATTCAGGTTCTTTAGCACACAGTTAAAATAATGGGAACAACAGGCAGTGAGGAGCAAGGTACTGAAATATTTGAGATCATATTCTGTCATCTATTGCTCCCATTTCCTTTTAAGACTAGTCTTGGTCATTCTCTCAACATACAAGGAAAGTAACACTTTTTTCCCTTTTTTTCCAGTTGAAGAAACCTTTCTGAAATTCTTTAGGTAATGATTCAGCAGAAGAAAAATACGGAAAGAGAACAGACTGATGGATTTTGGTTTTAATAATAGTGTCCTTTTTCCTGAAAATTATGGTATATCTCAAAAACGAACACAACATTGCACTATGGAATGTTCTGATCACAGCAGTTTCATTTGCAATGAGATGGCTGGGCAGAAAAGGAGACATATTTAAAGGGTCTTTCAAAGAGAGGTACTGTGCATTTTGCTAATCTGTGATTATAAAATTTACTACATTCCTATTGGCAATCACATGGGGTAGGGCTGTTCTTTGCAAAGTAATTTACAAGGAATAGGAGAGGGCTTATTTTGGAGAAGAAACTTGAGAACTTGCAGGCAGCTCAGGAGGTACTACTAGAAGGTATTCTCCTTATAGCCAGTTATTTTAACACAGTCCTTGAACCAATATTAATCCTCAAGCCTAAACTACCTTGTGTAATCTTAGCTACTTTCTAGCTTTTAACTTTCTACTAACTTGCCTCTGATTAATTTTATTAGTCTTGTACTACTACCATTATCAAATCAGAAGCTTACTGACAGTGTATAATATGTTAAATACGCATTCTGCCTATTACTGTGGATAGTCTCCTGGATGCCTTCATCCTTTTCATATTTGCTTCACATAAATCCAATTAAAACCAAAATGAGATTAGAAACACAAGATTTTCTACGTTATAAACCTTGGATCAGAATCCTGGTTCAGTTTTCTGGGGAGTTTGCAAACAAAGCCATGAGAAAAGACCTTTCAGCTTTGGATCATAGCAAAGAAATTCAACTAGTTCATTTTTGGAGCAGTTTATACTACTGCTTTCAATTTAGCACTTCACAGACTGTGAGATGTCCTACTGGCTTGATTGTTTAATGCTCTAGAGGGATCTTAGGTGTCATTTAGGCTCTGGTGTTGCAAATCACTGCTCTGCAAAGGTGCAAATAGAGGTAGCATTTGCACATGTTTAAGGAGAAAATGGAATCAAACATGCTGAGCAGCCTCCAGGCTCCCTGTACCTCCACATTTTCACAGATGTTCAGGGTAATAAAATGATTGGGGGAGTGAGGTACATAGCATAGGAACTGACGAGATCCTCCATAGCCTGCTGGGCCATGCATTTTACTGGTTGAAATTTGCCCCTTTCTTGAGACTCCGCATGGGATTTGTACACCACTTCCACACTATGAAGTGTTTAAGATTTCTGATTGTGACAGTATCTTTAGGCAGCATGCAAACAAGACCGAAGCATCCTTCACCTAAGTTTTGGTGGAATAAGCAGTAAATTTGGCTTAGTGTTTTCTCCCTCCACTGGCTTGTGAACTTACAGCTGTTGCACCTCAGTCTGGGGAGGAAGGCAAATGGAGAGCCTGATGAACCATAAATAATGATGCCAGCGCTGAAGATCTCCTGCGAGAGAGGACAACTAAGAAGATTCCTTAACTCAGCCACACCAAGGCTGTGATTCTTCCCCTGAAACAAGATTTTTGCAAGTGCCACTGCAGCATGATGCATAAAAGCTCTGTAGGTATGTGATGCTGCAACTGCAGTCTGGCTACTCACACGTACAGAAGACGTTATTGGCAGATGGCACCTAGTCTTGATTAGAGGGATCATGTAGGACCTCTGGTGCCGTTTGAATACTACCATTTATATTCTTGATCAAGACTGAATCTTACTCCTGCTAACAAAACTTTCTGATTTCCATCTTGTCTAGATTGGTATGTGCAGTCCAGCTCTACATTTCAATTTAATTATAAAATCATTTCATGCAGCCATGAAATGGATGGGACAGTGTTGCCCCACACGCAACACTTAGGCACCCACAGATATTGTTATCATTAACTTGTTTGCATTTATAGCTAGATACCCTTTCAAGCTTTCAATGTTTCAACAGTTAAGCTGTAACCTTCTAGCAATAAAAAACATACTGAGCGAAGGGAATGGGAAAAATCTTCTAACTTACCCGAAGGCAAAACGAGTAATATTTCACTTCTTAACTCTTCCAAGCATGTTACGAGGATGGGTGGACTAAGCCTCATAATGCTACTGTTGAAGATGGGGGTGAAAAGAAAACACACAGTAATTTTGTGATCAGGAAAGTCCAGGAGTGGCTCTGGTGAGCATGGGATCTAGCTGTGCAGCCACTTACCTTCATAGTGTTACCAACATTTTATACTCTATCATTTGTTTCCCTTTAGGGCAGTCACAAGCAAATATGGTGGGAAATCTTAATGATAACTCCACAGAATTAATGAAAATAATAACATATGTGATTGAGTATCATGGTTGCTCTAGTTACCTAGAACCATACAAATTAGCTTGCAGCTTCACAAGGCAATGTTTCATATTTCAGAGAAAGGCTAGATTAATTGTCAAAAGTATTAGCGCTAGGCAGTTTGCAGGCTTGAAATCTGAAGAAAACTGGCCTTGTATTTGAACAAAAGGCTGTTTGCTTTTGTGTTCCACCTCAACAAAACTGAAATGGCATTGTTTCACAGGACTATTGAGACCCCACAAAGGTCCATGCAATGTACATCAGACCTGCTATGGAACAGAGTAAGGTAAATAAGGTGTAGGAATGCCTCATGCTTTTTCTTTCTGCTCTCCGGTGCTCTTTCAGCAGCTCTTGCCTGCAGAAACCTGAAATTGCAACCTGAAATTCTTTTAAGGGCTCAGCACTTTTTTTGCTCTTATCACAGAGCAATGTGCAGCCTCACCAAAGCAGGATCGAGGAAAGACCAGGGCAGGGCAGCAACGGGAAACCAATTAAAAAATGGTTCCCTAGCAAAGATAGAAAATTCAAAACCTAATGATTGTTTTTGCCCAACCTAGTTCAGCAGCAATTTGTGTCACTTGGCTTTTACTTTTGATATTGTCTTTTGCCTTCATTGGTTTTCCCTTATGCCCCATAAATCTTTAAACCCTGAAGCTAAGAGGCTGCATTGTGCACCAGCTTGAATATTGATTTTGCTAGAGAGTATAAAATCTAGAGAGATAATAAGGAAATCCATCTAAGGTACCCTGCCAAGGGCTCCCATTAGTTGCTTTACCAGGCATCAATTCAATAAACCCTCGAGAGCAGCACATGAATAAACATCAGAGCATCTCTGGCATGTTAATTCATCAGTTTGCCTAATTGTCGATGCTACCAACAGACTCCAAGAGAAGTAGTATACTGGGAATTCAGCCCCTCCCAACTTCAAGTACAAAGAAGGTTTGACACTGGCTTAAAAGAAGGCAGGGCTCAGGAGAAGAGTTGTGACAGCCAAATAACATGGGCATAGTGGCTTTCAGGGTGGCACTGGCCTCCTGCTGGATGCACAGCCCAAATCTATACAATCTCCATATTGCATTCCAGTGATGAGGTGGCCCGGGTCAGGACTATGGCTTTCCCTGAGCAGGACTGGAATTTGTGTTTGAAAAAAAAAAGATTAAAATTTTGGTCTCACGCAATAGGAATAAACTGGTCCTAACCTGCTAGATACAAATTACTTTCTCCTCTAGGTCTGCCAGTGAATCCATGTTGCAAGAACTTGGGGTCTTATTCCGGGCTTTACCATGTGTTTTCTCTGTGACCAGGGCCTTTTTCTTTACCCCATGGGGACTCTTATTCCTGGCACAGCTTCTTTCTGTCTTATCTAATGAGGTTTTAAATTCCTCACAGAGAAGTTATTCTCTCCTAATGCGTTCATACGGCGCCTAGCACAATAGGGGCCTAATATCAGTTGGGACCTCTACTTGCTGCAGCAATAATAATTTTATGAGCAGACTTTCATTAAGATCCATTGCTACTTAAGAAACAGCTGCGGTGTCACTTTATAAGGCTGTTGACTGTTTTAACTCCCTCTGCTCCAGGAACAAGGTTTTGATTTTCCCTGTAGAAATGGATACGGGTAAAAGAGGCTGAAGCATGAACAAACAGACAATTTTGCTATCAAATGGGAAAATGCAGAATCAGAACATCTGAGATTTCCAGGAATTAGAATGATATGAAACAGTACTCTTCTCACCTTGCTGGAGAAGTGCATTTGAATTAATCCATCTTCATTTAATTCTTTGCCATTGTCTTTCAAATGGCCACATCCCTCACTCAATTAGCACAGATCACAGCTAGTAAGAGGGCCACAGGTGTATCCCATTGAGGCTATTCAAATTTAATATGGGAAACATTCATTAGTATGACAAACAACGCAGAACACTGGCAGCCTTTTCCTGATATTTTTTTCCTTCCCTGCCATTAAAATACAGAAGTAGCCTGTTAGGACATTAGACTTTCTATTAATGATAGTCATAGGAGTAGTGAGGAGGAAAGAAGTAGGAGAGACCAAAAGTCAGGAGCTAAGAAGGGTTTTTTTTCCCCTCATCTCTTATCCTAAGGGAGTGTGACGTCTCCCTGGGGCCTCACCTAAAGATGTTGGTGCATGTATCTCTTGCATGTCACTGGCAAACTCTGGCCTTGTCAACTGCAAAAGCCTTCTGCAAATACACAGACAGATAAAATATTCCTGCTCTTCTGTGCTCTTTACTTAGCCAACTGTCTCCAGGAATGGCTTTAGTAAGTATTTATTAGAAAAACTTTCGGTAAAGCACACATGTCAAGGTTGTCAGGCTGCCAAGGGTTGCAAAAAGAAGCAGGATGAAGGTCCTGGGTAGTGAAGAAAAGTATGATGCCTATCTTGACATTTCCATATGCCACTCCATTTCAATGTCACTGTTTGAATTTTTGGAAAATTGCTTTAAGTCAACTGCCAGTCTGTGAAGATACAATAGGATACACTGATACTGAAAATCACTTCTTGTATTAACATCTTTTATAACAAACAGAGCTTCCTTTCCAACAGAAAACTCGAGTCAAGCTATTGTAGACCTACCGTGAAACAAGGTAGGGGTAGGGGGAAGAAAAGTCTGTAGTTAAATATTGTCTTGCCAGTGAATTAGATTTCTAAGGGTTGCCTGAATTTCCAGAGGTTTTTCTAAGACACTGATGGAATGAGGAATTATGGGGAGTAGGAAATAGTTACAGTCACTTATGAAAAAAGAGAAAAAGCTAATTACTTTAAAATTAGGATCTATTGTATCAGTGACACTCTTGTAATGTCCTGCATAAGGGCTCTGCTGCCCTTAATTTTTTATCTACAAGGAATAGCAATAATGAGAAAATTTTACTCTTGTATCAGGAGAGCTGTTCCAGATCTAGGGTTGCTCTTTTCAGAGCAGAACACGTTGGAAACAGCGTAACCTGAACTCCTTGCATCCTTGTCCCATTTAACAATCATGGAAGTGGAACCAAGGGCACCCAAGTCATCCCAGACCAGGCTAGGCAAATGCGAGAAGGTGCCTTTCTCAGGGCTGGGCTACTGAGCTAACCCATTGAAGAGTAAGAGTGTGTGTGTGCGGCTGGGTTCAGAGGGGAGCTTGAATGAGATATACAGGGAAATTTGGAGCAGCTGGTGCCAAAGAAATCTCATTCTAGGAGCTGACACAATAGCCTCGTGTTGTCAGCAGGTTGTATTCAGCTGTTGCCCAGCAAGTCCATCCTCACAGACGCACACTAGGAAGCAATTGCTGCCAAAGCACAATGGGCTGACTGCCACCCAGGCAAGAGGTACATGAAGGGGCTTGTAGCCAGCACTGGGGAAATGGTTTAGCTGTGGATGGGACAAGAGAATCTGAAAACAAGGGGCAGACACAGGAAAGATGGATGAAGAGCATCAGTCAAGTAGGTATAATGAAAGCAAGGGATCTAAAATGAAAGACCTAAGACTAGACAAAGGAAGGATGAAGGAGAAGTTAATTTATGCATAGATTCATCTGTTTAAAGGTAGCACAAAGGTGTTAGTCTGATACATACAGTTCCTTCAGTGAAATATGTAAGCTGACTTAGACCTCACTCAACTTGAGGAAATAAATTCACTTGTTGCTCTTCCCAAGGACACTAACAAGCATTTCAGGATCACGGACAAGTAAAGGGGTTAAAGACCACAGTCGGATTAAGAACAGTCAATTTAATGCTATCCCAGTCCTTGATGTAGCACCCAGTGATTAAGAAGATAAGAAATGGGCTACAGGGCCATACTGCCTGTTACAGGACTCCATCTTTGACAGAGAAACTAAGATATGTTTTTTTGGGGAGAGCCTGACTGTTTTTCTGCAGGCTGCTCTCCTTGTGTGTCCCCAGAAACCACAACAGTTGGATATGGGACATTACAATGTACGTTTCTTCCTGTCCCCGTTAGCATCAGTTAATGTTACAGAGTCAGAGAAAGACAAGTTGAGCAAGACCTTGAGATCATCTAATCAACATCCCACTTGGAGGGACTATTATTCCTTCTTCTCCATTAACATATCTAATCCTTTTTGTACCCTCCTACCATGAACTTCAACTATTATCTATGGAAACAAAGTTCAGATGTTCACTCCTTGCTGTGCAAACTGTCTTGTTTTATCTGTTTTAACATGACCTCCTGCTTCTGATGAATAGTCTCTAGTTCTAGAACTGCAGGAATGGATGCAAAAGCAGTCTGGTTTTGCCTTTTTTACCGCTTTCCTGATTCTATAAGCATAAGGAGCCTAATACCTCCAAACTGAAGAGTCCCAGCCCCTTTTGTCATTTCTCTCCAGGCTGATCCTCCATTCCCTTAGTCTTTTCCACCCAGAAATAGCTGGATGCCAACAGAATTTTCTGAATTTTCAACTTTGTGCATTTCCTTCTGATGTTATTAGGAATTCCAGGCATTTTTCTCTTCCCTTCCAATTTACAAAATCAGCTTTATTATAGCTACTCATTTCTGCTGTCATTCTCTGAGGTTACTGGAAAGAGCTGAGACTTGAAGCTTTTGCCTTCTTCTTTCAGAATTACTCTAGAATAAAGCCAATATGACTTATAAATTTTCAGCAGAATCATCAGAGCCTGCAAACAAATGCTCTGCATCAGGCTCTTTTCCATCTTCTGAGTCTTTCCTTACAGTTCAACCCTTGCCAAATCCCAGTTTTTACTCAACTGTAAATATTCCTCTATTGACACTGGAAGGGTTATGAATAATATGCAGTCTCTTCCCTTTATCCAAGTGAAAAAAAAAAATCCATGGAAGAAAGAAGAGACATGGGACTGACAAAAGATATGAACTAGAATGAAGACAGGAAAAAGAAAGAGAAGAACAGTGAGAAAGAGGACAGAGCAGAAAGAGGCACACAGAGTCAAATGTGCAAGTGGCTGCAAAAAGGAAAATCAGAGTCTGGATCCCTGTGTTAGGGGCCATGCTTGTATGCCAGAACAGCTGTTGGGAAAGAGTGTTCTGTCCTTCCTGAGAATCTACAAGAAAGACAAGAAAGGTCACAGATACTACTTTCTCACCCAGTGCAGCCCCTGGAACTCATTACAGATACCTATCGATGGTGAGGAAAAGTCAGGGATGACACCAGAAGATAATCAGGTCAGAATGAGTTTGCAGATCCTGGCTAGGACTGGCAAATGAATAAATGATTCTCCCTATGTTCTGTATGACTATGTAGACAATTTTTTTTCTACATTTTTTGCTACAATTTTTTCCCCTTTCATTCGTAGTTCTACTTCCTTACTCCTTTATTCTTTTTTTTCTGCTATGGGAACAACATTGATTTCTTTTTATATATTATTCTCTCAGATTCAATCACTTCTGTGCTCTGTATTGCAGCCAGTCTGGCAGGTAAAGCTTTAGAGTCCACAAAGAGAATCTCAGAGAGTCTCAGGGGGAATATTTAAGCAAGAAGATGTGTTGGTCTACTGCTAGGCAGCTAGCAGTGTGAGAATGCAGCAAATTCAATACAAGAGGGATAATGTTAACATAGTTAAGCATGAATTTAGACATGTCACTGCTAATCCCTAGATTAACAGGAGGGAAGGAAATGTGTCAAAATAATAAAGTACCTATTAAAAAGGCTGTAGAGACAGACACTGATCCATAGTTAGCACCAATAGATGACAGAACATCGTCAGTGAAGCATGAGCTGTCATCTGGCAGTGCTCACTTTTGCAGAAACCAGATGAGTTAGAGACTTATGTCAGGCTCACTGGGGATTTCCAGACATTGAAAGAAAGAAAGAAGGAAAGGAAATTTGGAAGAAAAAATAAAATAAAATAATATATATTTTTTAAAATACCTTAATTTGGCGTCTTTAGGGCTTTCTCCTTTTGTTGTCTGAGTCCACAGGGGAAGCGATGATCCAGCAGGGTGAAATTGCTGTCCCAGTCACTGAAGCCCTTTGGAGGAATAAATTAATTATTATCTTTAGATCATACAAGGAAAGAGGATAAAGGCCTCAGGCGAAGCCAGGTCAGAACCCCAAAAGTCTAAGGCAGTTGGAGAAACTCAGAGGCTATGAGAGACACAGAGCTGCTCAGGCACTAATCCCATGCTGCTGAATTAATTTATTAGCTAACAGCATGTATGTGAAACTCTGGCTGTTGTTACTTCTTCATGTTCAGTGGTTATGTTTTCCAGAGGAGAAAGGAGGTTTATAATCTGGCTTTTAAAGATCCCCTGGGATAAGCCATCCATCCACTCTGTTGGGGTTGTGGGAGAGCCCTGCTACAGCCCAGGGCTGCAGAAGGCAGACAGTGGTTGTGGTTGGTGCTTTGGCTCTGCCTGCCTTCTGGATGGGATGCTTGGCACCAGCAAGAGCTCAGAATTTATTGAATGGAAAGAAAAAGAAGTGGTAAGGTCTTTGGTATTTTTTTAATTGCCTTATGGTTTTGAGTCTTGTTTAAGATTTTCCCTGTAAGTAGGAGGTCTAGGAACTTAGCTGGATGTATCATTCTGTGGCAATACAATATTAGTGTTATACGTGCTTGGGCATAATATCCATGGTAAAATGAAAGGGAATATACCCATCTCTCTTTAGTAAGGCTTAAGAAATACCTGCTTGCTGTCCTCTGAAGTTGTCTCTTCCCAGCATTCACTAATATAACACCACATTTCAATGAAAGAAAATGGTTTTTTTTTCCCAATCACCTATGAAATGTTTTTGTTACTTTTGTTACTTCTCCTTTCTGAGCATCTGTAAGCAAGTCTGCCTGTAGTGCTTGAAAGTAGGTTATGAGTCTCTTTGTGTTTTAAGGTATAAACTTCATATCTGATTACTTTTGTAGCTTGGACTCTTAATTACACCACTCCAAGAGAAACATTTCAAGGATAAAGATTAATTACTTTTAATGTTGCTTCATATTTGTTATGATGCAGATGATGTTTGTTTTAAATAAGTGGAAACAGGTGTGTAAAAATTGATTAAATTAAATTAAACAAGCAAGTAGGGAATGAAATGCACATGGCTATTTTCAAGGAGAAATATTGTAAACGCTAATTAAGCAGCTGGAAATCAATAACCACACGAAACTATTCCCTATTTCGAATTTTATGAGATAGAGGAAACACTAATATTTTCAATCACAACATTATTATTTATGCCTTGCTGAGGTATAAATAAGAAGTGCCTGTAACCAGGCCAGCCATGACAAGGATGCAGCCAGCTGGATTTTCTTATCTAGGCCCTTCTGAAATCTTGTAGAGGGCCAATAAGCATGATTTAGCACCATTTTCACACTGCCTCTTAATTCTCTGAAAAGAGTGTCTTGTCTAAAAAGAATTATTTTAAGAACTATGTAGCAAAAAATAATCCCCCATTCCCCTTCTGGCTAAAATTAAGCCCTTTTATATAAAATAAGGGATCTTCAGTACCTTCCTGGTGCTACATTTCCATGCAAGACTATTGTAAATTTTGTGTGTTACATGAATAGAAAAGAATTAGGAAAGGGACAAATGGATTTGCAAAATCCTCCAAAGGCCTCAGTATTCATTTCTGCCCTTAGAGAGTCTCCATTAAGATTGACCTTCTTGGTCAATAGAAGTGCTTTGTGCAGGAGCACAGACAGGCTTTTGACTTTTGAAAATGAAATCAGCTTGGTGGCTTTAACTACTACTGCTAGCAGAGGTTAACACATCTAAGTCAGAGCAAGAAGTTTCTCTTCAGTCTGTCTCGTATAATCCTGTGCATGGCTATCTACAAAACTTCTAGCAGCTATCCATAGATACGATTATTCCAGATCTCCCCACGCTGTATAAGGAAGGGATCTCCCTTTCCCCAACGGAACAATGTCTTTGTTCCTGAGGAGGAGGGGAACAGGTTCTGGTGCTCAGAAATGGGTGGCCAGCCCTGCCTACTCAGCATTTGTGTTCACAAAGCCTGGCTCTGAAGTCTGTGGTAGATCATTAAAAATAATAACTTAAAAAAAAGTGTGCGTGGAGGGGAGAGAGATGCAGTGAGGTCTTTATTTTCTGTATGGGCCCTGACAAAGGAAGCAAAAGAGGTTTGATCTCCAATCCATGCACACTATCTCCATCTGATCCTGAACCAAGACTGGATGTATTTTAGGGACAGGTGCATGGTGTCTCACATGGTCTAGATGGATGCAAACCATCTGTTCCACGTGACATAAATAATTAGGAAAACACTGGAACATGGACTGGACTGGACTGTGCCCACACTTTCCTCATCACACCTTCCTATCACCACCATCTCTTTCCTTTCTGCTCTAACAGAGAGGTAAAAACCCCAGTCCTGAAGAGGAGGACTTGGAGAGGCAGCAGAGTGAGATGGGAGGAAAGAAGGGTCTATGCATCTGTAGCTTTTACTTTGGGCAACCAATCCATCCAGAGGTGTAAGCAAAATACTGGATTTACTATCACTGAAGCACCTTCAGCAGGGCCCCACACCACTGCTTTCACAAGGTCTCTAGTCCTCCTTCCACATGTGTAAGAGCATTAGTGACAGTGGCTGTAGAAAGTGAACATCTCACTATTACTTTTCCACAAGACCCTCATGGAGGTTTTTCTTGCAACTGGAAACTCATGGTGTTTGGTTTAAATACGTGTCACACCTTTGGTAGTTGAAAGTTTATGTAATGAAAAGAGGGTTCAGTTCAACTTGTTTTCAAAACCTCCTTGCTGGAAGATCTCTCTGCCTACTCTGTCATGTTTTATATTAATAATTTCCTGGCTCTGCTAAACAAAAGTAAATCCTCTGTGGTCTCACTGGAGCATGATAATAGACAGGCAGCTCTCACCTGCCTCTTCAAAATTTTCTAATACTAGCAATTAGTGTTCTGATATTTCGTCACTATTAAGTAGGAAACTTACCAATGAATGGACATTTGATTAAATTATAGGCAAAGAGGCACTTTATGGTTGGACATGGCTTGAATTGAAACAATCTTTTTTACAGCAAATTAAATAGATAGTGACCACTGATTACCATCTTCACAAATGTTCCTCTCTATGACATTACCTTGGCATTGTTTTCTTTGCATAACACAAGTGGTGTCTCTTCACCATAATACTATTTTAAAAAAGTTGTTTCCTAATGCCTTGTCAGCCTAAATAGTCATGGTGAAAGTGAGTATGTGTGTGATTGCCCTCAGAAGACAAGTTGCCCACTTCATACTGGTGATGTGAGAACTCCATGCGTAACAATAACTGTATTGCTTTATTTGATTAATAAAGAACATTTTCTGTGTATTGTGGTAATGCACCTTATTCTAATGGCTGCTTCTTTAGAAACACCATTTGCATTTCTGAGACAATGGAGATTTCCACCTCCTGAAGTCTGGACTCCATTGAAGTCACTCTTCTGGGAGAGTATCCAGATTTTATGTTGTGTTGGGAAATTAACTTTGTGCCATCTTGGCCCCATTAAACCAGTGGGAGTTTTGCCTTGGACTGTAGTAGAATTAAGATTTTGTGCACTCTATGATAATTGAACTGGAAATTATAGGAGCACAATCTTCCTTCTGCCCTATTAATGAGCTTTTTAACTTGCTAAGAGCAAGCTTCTGCAGATAAAGAATCTGTGCAAGTATTTACACAGATCCCACGTGAAGCAAAGCTTATATGCCTCTAATGAATGAAATGTAATGTACCCATGCTGGGCTCAGCATTCAGCAACTTGCTGCCAAAACTTCATTTGGGCTGAAATCTATTGATGTTGTAGGAATAATGGATAAAATGCTAACAACTAACACACCTTTTTGGTATTAAAGTTGTAAGCTTGAAATGTGGGCACTGAAACTATGAGGAATTTTATATGTGCTTTCAATGGAAGCACACTTTTAATAATATTTTCTTCATTTGTATTTCAGCACTGGGCCTTCCTGTCTTGATCACTGTTGGAGAAAATAAGGGTAAACAATGTAAATCCTTTCCTTTTCTCCTTTCCTTTCCTTTCCTTTCCTTTCCTTTCCTTTCCTTTCCTTTCCTTTCCTTTCCTTTCCTTTCCTTTCCTTTCCTTTCCTTTCCTTTCCTTTCCTTTCCTTTCCTTTCCTTTCCTTTCCTTTCCTTTCCTTTCCTTTCCTTTCCTTTCCTTCCCTTCCCTTCCCTTCCCTTCCCTTCCCTTCCCTTCCCTTCCCTTCCCTTCCCTTCCCTTCCCTTCCCTTCCCTTCCCTTCCCTTCCCTTCCCTTCCCTTCCCTTCCCTTCCCTTCCCTTCCCTTCCCTTCCCTTCCCTTCCCTTCCCTTCCCTTCCCTTCCCTTCCCTTCCCTTCCCTTCCCTTCCCTTCCCTTCCCTTCCCTTCCCTTCCCTTCCCTTCCCTTCCCTTCCCTTCCCTTCCCTTCCCTTCCCTTCCCTTCCCTTCCCTTCCCTTCCCTTCCCTTCCCTTCCCTTCCCTTCCCTTCCCTTCCCTTCCCTTCCCTTCCCTTCCCTTCCCTTCCCTTCCCTTCCCTTCCCTTCCCTTCCCTTCCCTTCCCTTCCCTTCCCTTCCCTTCCCTTCCCCCACTCCCTCCCCCTCCCCTTCCCCTTTTCCCCTTTTCCCCTTTTCCATCTTCTTTGTACTATCACCTGTAGTGGAAGAGATTGTTCCAGGCAGAGGACACCATCCTGCCCTGAATAACAGGCAGTAACCTGCTTAGCAATAGGAACCAAACAAGGACTATTAGCACACCTTCCTCCTTCACTTCACTTTGTTCTATGGGCTGAACTATGAATCTGAAAAATGAGGGATGGAGGTTGAAGACAATGGCAAACCCTCTGCATGACTGCTGCTGGTGCATCACCACCACTATCTGGGCAATGTGGGATTTCTCAGGATCCACTATGGGATGCAAAATCCCCTCATTTCCCCACAGCCGTTCGCACAGGTATGCTCCTCAGGAGGCAGCGCCACAAACCCGGCAGCTGTCAGTTAGCTGCAAAATATTCTTGTACTCTGCTGAAGGCCAGAGTGCACTTGCTCTGACACCTTCTCTCAGCAACACAGCACAGAAATGCTTTACATGGAGATTTTGAGCAACTGTTAAAGACAGAGGCATTCACATAAGTGAACTAGGAGATATTTTTATTTGCTTCATTGATCAACACAATATAGTTCTCTTTAGCATCTCATTATAACTTTTTAATTGTTCAAGTAAAAATTTTTCTCACAAAAAGCAAAAACCCCACCAAAAGAGTATAAGAAGTGATAATATTCATAATACATCTATCTATATATTATGTGTGTGTTGAAAAACCACAAAACCAACTGTTTTTTTTCAAGAGTATATCCTGGTAAGAAAACCACAGTCCTCAGCCTGCCATCATCACATGATGGCCATCAGGGCTCTGACTGGGCCAGACAGTTGACCAGGCAAAGCTTTACATTAGACATTTGTCAATAATAACAGAAGGAAGTGCCTAAGATATGGCATGTTGAAGGCTGCTTCATTAAACTCTCATTCTCTGCCTTCTTTAGCCAGTATCAATTAACTTATTACCATTTCTCACCTTCTGAATTTTTCAGGACTTTAAGGACTGAAAATTACATTTATTTTCCTTTACAAAGTTAAGAGAAAAAAAAAACACACCAAAACCTCCAGGTTTGTGAAGATATGTTCTTATCTCTTCCTGCATATATGTGGTGTTGCTAATTGCCAGAGATGCAGCTCATAGCTTGCCATTGGCTGAGCAATGCTGGGCAACTCAGCCTCTGTGCCTTCATGAGCCAGCAACAGACCAGAATTTTGTGGGCACAGTGATGAGCTCTTATTGCATGGTAGGGCAGTAACTAGCAAGGAGCTTGCCGTGCTGCGATAACACAAAGAATAAAGAGTGAGTAGGATTTTTTAAGCTCCACACAGCAAACTGGAAATTCCCAGGGAAGTCAGGAAGAGGCAGTATTTACCTTCCTCAACTTCTTTGAAAACCCACCCATGCAGATCGTTTCCCTCCTTGCTTATCATAGAATGGTTTGGGTTGGAAGGGACCTTAAAGATCATCTAATTCCAACCCCACTGCCATGGACAGGGGCACGTCCCACTGGACCAGGCTGCCCAAGACCCCATCCAACCTGGCCCTGAACAGTTCCAGAGATGGGGCATCCACAGCTTCCCTGGGCAACCTGTTCTAGAGTCTCATGAACCTCATCATGAAGAAATTTCTCCTTACGTTTAGTCTAACCTCCTTATGTCTAGTCTTTGTTTCTTGCCTCGAATTGAAAAACTTGTGGTCTGGTTTCAATCAAGCCTATTTTATTCCTTTTCTAATAAAGTGTTTATTGGATAACACCTGCCAGAGTATCCTTTGTCAGGCAAGTTCACTGACATTGTCTCAGATGTCTACATATTTCTACCACCCTGCTGTGAGGCACAGACAGGCACAGGAAGAGCTCGAGTTTGCTAATGAGTATCTGTCTCTAGTCTGAGAAATAAGCATATGTAGTAGGTACTGGGGTTCCTCACATCCATGCTTATAACTTGTAGTCAGAGAAGTTATTTTCTTCCCAAATTTGCAGTCTAGTAAAACAAAGCAGCCAGTGTGGAGTGGATTAGAAAGGAGATCAAAACCAGTGCTGTTTTAGAAGCTGTTTAGTACTTTAAGGTATAAGTGCAGAAAGGTTGTGATGATGTTTGAAAGTGTATGCTTGGATGCATAGTTAGAAATGCTATAATCTTGACAAGTACATAGTGTTTTAGCAGAAAGACCCTCTGTGTCAATACATGGTGAAGACATGGATTCTGCATCTAATCCAACTGGGCCAAGAAGCTAGAGGGCAGTGGGTTGCAAAGGGAAGGAGAGAAACTTCTCTCAGAGAGGAAGGGCAGCTTTCACTTGACCCCAGCTCCCACCTTTCTCCACGCTGCATGACGGATGAGTTTAAGAAGTAGCACATTGCATGGGCCAGAGGTCATCTGCTACTGTTTTGTCCAAGGTCTCCCTGGAATATAGTTTTCCAGTACCATCTGCCATTTGCTGGATTTTTACATCTGTCTTTCCCTAAAAGTATACCCCCCCTTAGTCCCTTGACATAAAAATCAATGTAAACTGTGGGCTGGAATCTTTGGAAGCACCAAACTTTGAAAATTCTCTCCCTCATTTAAAGCCATGTGTTTTTCTTTCCTTTTTTTTTCCTGGCTTACTCCTCTTGAAGTAAACAGGAAGAGTTGGTTATAGAACAGATGCATAAAAAAATGTTAAATTATCTACCCAAATTTAAAAGCACAAGTGAATCTACAATAATTTTCAAGTCAGCTTAGTGTGATACTTTTTTCCTGTGGTTTTGCACAAGGAGTCTTGATGTAATACTCCGATTCTTCACAGGGAAACTCCCTTTGCCACTCTAAATGGATTTATTCTCTTCCACCCTTTTAGTACTTCATTGTAATCGCCCTAATCTTTGCAGGGGCAGTAGGAAGGGCATTTCCATGAGAGCCATCTGTCAGAGTACACACAAATCCCAGACTCCTCTGGGCCTTAGAGTCTGTTCCAGCCTCAAAGGTTTCATTCAGCAGTACAAAAAACACAGATGGTTTCCCTCTTGAACCCAGGACAAACGTGCTACCTTTCAGGATGTGGCAATGATTTTCTTCAAGTAAACCTTCTGTTTAAAAAATGTGATCTGTCTCTATGTTTAGGTCTGTGATAAATGCAATTTGTGCCCCTATATGCATATTCACTTTTATATATAAAGGAAAATGTAAGGTTTATAATCATTTGTCTGGAAAGTTAGACCCATTCAGTGCAGGTTTCAATCTATTGCACTTTTAACCTCCTCAACTTAAAAGGAAACCACTAAAACCAAGTGTTGACTGTACATCAAGCCAAAAAAAACCAACACTGCTTGCTGATTTATTGATCGAACTGCTCTAGTTGCAAAGTAACTTATTTAATCGATGATAGTCTGCTTTATACCTGTGGCAACATTTATAAACTGACTAAATGAATAAATTTCTTCTTACAAATCATTGATTTATCATGTATAAATTTACTTTGGGCATGCACATGCATAGAATAGTTTAGGTTGGAAGGAACCTTAAAGATCATCTTGTTCCAACCCACGCACCTGTTTAGGAGCCGGCATAAGCCTGGACCAAACATTCTGCACCATGAAGCATACTCTCACACAGAAATAAACAGTAGAGTCTGAAGCCAGATTTAAGCACGCCAAGATAGTGTAAACCCTGAGTCTGCTTATCTGGAGGGAGTATTATCGTGGATATAACCACATGTTACTGCATAGAGTAGCTGCTTGAGGCTGAATTGTTAAAAGTTTTTAGAAGCCTAACACCTGTTAAAATTAAATCACCCTTCAGTTCCACCTTATTAGCACTTCTTATTTTGTCTGAAAATAGTGCCAGGGGGTGAAAGTCAAATCTGAACAAACTATAATGTAAGCAGCTGAATACAAAACCCTACAGAACCACGTGAAATATCTCCATATACACCTTTTATTGTATACTAGTTTTTTAACACCCTTCATGGTCTTCTGCAGTAGATGTGGAATACGCAGAGGTCACAACTACATCATCTTTAGGATGGGCCTCCTGGTGTTGATAGTCATGCTCATCCTCACCTCTTTAAAGAGAGGGTTTTGCATAGGAATGTACTGTGATATGACTTACCTGATGGTCTCCAGCATCTCAGTGACTGAAGTGTTGAAAAGCCATCTGTGCTCGCCTTGTAAAACCAACTGTAGATCTACTATTGACCAGCCAGTATAACATCAAGAGGCACCATATATCTTTCAGGGAATCACGCTCTCTGCTGTGATGAAAAGTTTCAGTAGGCCAACTTTTCAGTATAGAATAGGAAAACATGAAACAGGAAAAATGTATCAAAGGAAGGCCAAATTCTCACTGCCCCTTGGACACTGGAAAATTTGACACTTGAATTACAAACCAAGCCCGAAACAAATGTAAAAATAACAAATTCATAGGTAGGTAATAGTCGTACATACATATATGTATGCAAATATATATATGTGTGTGTAGATATATATGTGAGTATGTGTTTGTGTATTTATCTGGTTTATATTAGAATGTCTCCTCATTTCCCATCTGTCAAAGCTGAATTGCCTGTCTTCAGCCTGGAAACTTTTAGACATGTGTTTATCTTTAATTACATGAATAGTTACCCAAGAGCTGATGGGAATACTCGCATACAAGGGAAGAGGGTTAAAGTGCAGATTTATTATCAGGCTATTTTCCAGACTGTGTTTGTGAAATAACTGAGCAGGAAGGATTAGAAAGCTGGAAGGAGTCCCAACCCTCGTACGAGCAGGACAACAACTGTAAACACTTAAAAGATCAGACCAGGGAGTAAATCCTCCATCACACTGGTAATGTGACAGCCCCTCTGGGAAGACTGGTATAAACCTTCTGCTTCAGTAACATTGTTCATGGCATCATGCAGTACCTGTCAAATGTGAGAGGTGACTAGGGTTGGATATGTAATCTCTCTGAGTGTGATAGGCCATTTTCCTTGTGAGTAAAGCTATCCTGTAATAGTCCCAAAGCATCCTGAGGATCTAGTGATTAGAAGAGGAAATTATTTTCTCATCTTTGGGGAATTTTTCCAGTACTATAAATGACTGACTGACTTTTTCAATCAGGACAATGAGAATATAAAAATGCAATCTTGAGCTGAGTTTCAAAACATATTTCTTATTTGAATTATTTGTTTTGTGAGCCTATTTGTCAGTCATCTCATTCTGATTTTTCTGAGTTCGCAGAAAAATATGAAATTATTTCTGTTTCTATATAAAAGGCTTTTCTGTGTAAAAATAAAGTGGTTTTTTTTTTTTATTTAAAGCTCACTGCAACAAAGAGGTCTTGGTAATAATGAAAGTAAAATCAAAGTTATATAGAAATGGGCAACTCAAACCCCCAATATTGTTATGGGCAGGATTGTCTGGTTTGGAGGAGTTTGGGGTTGTTTTGTTTTATTTTCCTTTTTTCTTTTCAGTTAGAAATCTTAATCTTACCAAAAAAATTTAGTGTACTTTACTTATGAGCCTGTGCTCCTTTTTTTTTTTTCAGGAGTGACTTAAGAGTTTATGTTTGCTTTTACAGATTTGTCTCTGAGACACCTAAACACACACAACTTATACTCCATGAGATATGGAATGTGCTTATCTCTCCCAGACATTGATGGAGAAAGCTCACAGCACTTCCAGGTGATGCCTTTAGAGCATTTGATGTGTTTGGCAGTTGCCAGAACTGCACCTGAAACGTACAGGATCTGAAGATTCTCCACAGTTTGCCGGGCTGGGAACTAGATTTTGTCCCTTTGGGCCTTCTGTACAATATAATATTTATGAAAGAAACCTTGCCTAATATAAAGTATGCAGTGCACGCTGGTGTTGTTCAATTGCAGTCACTGAGTTGAGGAAAAGAGGAGATAACAGCAACTGTGAGTAATCACAGTTTTTAAAGGTATTTTATTAAACGGACATAGACAAAGGTATTTTTGTTGCAAATGAATACCAAGAAGGGCAGTTCATAGTCCCACCACTGAGTAGAGAGTCTCTCCCAGAGCTTTTCCAACTTCAGATATGTTTGCATGTTTTCCCTTCGGTTGAAATAACAGCTCTATCCAAAGGTATGGGCTAAAATAGGAGAGACTGGTCTCTCTTGGCAAACAACTGGCAGCCGCAGAAGACTCCCTGCTTGGCCCTGTAAATACCATGCTTGTATAACCAGTTGTGGCCAGATACGTACATAAACACTGCAGTCATTGCTGAGCCTCAGTGCTGGAGACAGTGGCCATTGCTTCTAGTGCTCATGGTGCTGCTCTGCGCCCTGCTTCTTCACTCTACTTTTATCCTCAGCTCTCCCCTGGGTCACAGACAGCATCAGTCTTGCTCCCTCCCCTTGCCATTTTCCCGTGCCTCTTGACACAGCAGCTGCATCTTGCCTTTTGACTCTCTTCGCCGAAGCTTTCAGATCCTTGCCTGCTTCTCTGAGAGCAGCAGCGCCGTCGGCTCTTATTCGCCTGGCAGGAGAGATGTCTTTGCCTTGAGGTGCTGCCGGTCTACCACGTCTTGTTCCCTCTTTTTCGGCCTCAGCAAGTTGCCGAAGAGGAAAGAGACAAGACTAAAACCTGCTGGTGGGGCAGGGGAGCTGTGATGCTGGTCCCCAGCCTCCCGGAGGAAGCCTGAGCGCAGCGTTGCCATAACGACAGCTCCTGCTGCTCCCTAGATAAGGCGGGTAGGAACATCAGTCGCGATCCCAGCTCAGAAAAGTCCTGCTCCAGCAAGCCCCGACGCCGAATCGCACCCTTCCCACCACTTCGTAAGTACTTCATCCACACACTTCCCTCCCGCCCGGGTGGCTTCTTGCTTTGCTCTTTTCCTCTTTTATTTTTCTTTCTTTGTTTCTTTCCCTTTAGCAGCCAACACCAGAAGGAAGGCAAATTGTCTGTGTCACTCGTGGGGAATAGCAGGAAAATGTGGGGTCCCCACTCTGTGGGGAGCAGGCTGGGAGATGGCCCCACACGAGTAATCTTGGGGTGCAACCACTCTGAGTCTGGAATGCATGGATGGGATCGTGGGGAGGAGAATGCTTTAGAGACAACCCCTACGACTAACTTTAACTGCTGAGACAGTTCACCAGCTGATAATACAAGCCAGCAGAGTAGGAACTGGTATCAGGATATCTTATCCCCCACAAAGGGTTGATACCTGCAAGAGTTAGTTTGTACCTTAAGGAAATAATTAAGGAAGACTTCCTATTTTATATTATCTCCAAAGAGAGAAACTTTGTGTCTAGAAGCTGTGCAAATGTATCCTACAGTTTTTCCCATCAATCAAAGTTTAACTGTTGGTATTTTGGTGGGTTTTGTTTGTAAGTTTCTAGGAGATAGAAGGAGTCAGTCCACAGCCCAACCAGGGATTTGAACTGGCCCCCAAAAGCACACTGTCTGTGAAAGGAAACTGCTTCCAGACTGGTCTGTGGGATTTCTGCATCTGCACAATATTAATAGCACAAGTTTTGGGTGGAGGAAGGCACCTTGATTAGACTTTTGAATACCTAAGTGTTTCCTAAGAAGTTTTAAATATGCTTTTGAAAAACAAAAATCATGCTAATCTGACAACAATGACTGGAGAGAGCAATCCAGGGCCCAAATAACTTATGAAGAAACTCTGTGCCATATCATGAAGCTATCTTCTGTGCCCAGGATGACATCATTCCAATAGACTAACATTAAACATACAGTCAAACTCATAATGAAAAGTTTGGAATGCAAAGCAAGTACACCCAGACTTTCTACTTTCGGGGCATCTATTTTCTACTTTGATTGCACTAGATGTGTTGCCTTGCTTTATTGACAAGATTTGTCCAGGAAGCAGTTGTAATGAGTCTAGGATAGGATCAGGGTATGGGTGAAGGTATACATTTGCTGGTAAAAGAGCCAAGGTTGTCTGCTGAGTGCAGGTGGACAGGGTCAAAGGCAGCCAGGCGTGGTAACATTCCTCTTGGCCCCTGAGCTCTTTGAGATGACATCTATGTTAGAAAGGTGGGTGTAGGATGACTACATCCAGACGATAGTGTCTTCTTCCTTCTTTACATGTTTGTTAATGACTTCATGCAAATAAGGGGCCTACTCACACTATAAGACCCTGCAGAGGACACGTGACAGAAGGAAGGACAGGTCTATCTTTGCCTTCCACATACGTTTAGGGAGGGAAGAGAAGAGAAGCCTGCCTGTCCCTCTCTTTGCCTATGTTTTCACTGCAACCAGACAGAGAAGGGCAAAGCATTTAAAAATAATTTTATAATCAAAACCTTTCAGAAGACTATAAATGTGTGTGATAGGAGGAAACGCACTAGTCTTAAAGGACAAATCCTGGTGCTCGAGCAGCAGTTTGGGCAGGGTAGTAAAGTGCTGCATTCAGTGCAGGCTGGACTATAGCTGTTGCAGTCCAAGCTCTGCCTGGTGATAGCATGGGGCAGTACGCTGTGAAATATTCCTACTTGTACCCATTTCCAGTTGTCTAGTGCATCAGTGGCAGCAAGGGCAGGCCCTACCTACGGGAATGTGGACAAGCATGTATGCGTGCTGTCCCACCCCAGAGCATCAGTTGCCTCTGTTTATGCTCTTGAGCTGTCCTTCTCTCAATTCATGTCAAAAGTATGTTCTTACAAAGTGTTCTGGATCCAGGAGAAGACAGGTACAGTGTCATACAGACTTCTGTGGCAACATTATTACCAGCCTACCAAAATAAATACTTATTAAATTCAGATTGCCCGCTACCACCCAACAAAGATGCTCTCAAAAGTACTTCTATTTATGTAGCATTCTTGACAACATGCCAATGATTTGCATGTCCTAATGATTATGTCCTGATTGCATGTCCTGCAAAACAGTGAATGTTTTTTTCTTGGGAAATTTGTCAGTTGTGGAAATAAAACAACGACAACCTCAACAATGAAAAAGAAAAATTCACATACTTGTGGACAACACCGTATGGTCTACTGAAGTCCTCAGAAGCACAGTTTGTGAAGACCTTACAAAGGGTCACTTCAAAAGTTCTAAGTATTCAACATACAAGGAAATTACACACAGATGTAACAAGTCATGCCCTTAATATACAATGGTGAGGACTATTGACATTCTTTGATAAGAATTGCAGATCAGAAATTAATTTCTCCATCTTACAGGTAAGAATGATCAACTATTCATGACTCATTTGAGAACTGCATTGTCCTTTGAGACTGGGTACAAATATCATAGGTAACTCATTTCCATGTAGCTGTGTAACACCTACAATCATTCAAATCCCAGGAGAAGACAAGAAATGGAGATTTAACTGTCCAAAGACATTTCTGTGCACAGTTCAGGATCAAATAGGAGAAGTCTAGCTTTATAATTTTGTTCTCAAAGCTTTAATTTTCTATCTAGCTTACAAGATAGGTTTTTCTCATGGCATTTAATTTCAAGTTGGTTTAAATGTCACATGATCAGATGGCTTCAGAAGATTTACACCATTTTGGTAGAAATATGTGAGAGCAGCTTTGCTGAATATACCCTAAGCTCGAGACTGATTGCTTGCAATAAATATCTACATTAAACAAACTACACATTAAAATAGCAAACCAAAACTGGTTTGTCTGTCTCTAGGCAAAATGTTATTACCTAATTGAAGCCTGGAACTAGTTGCATTGGTGAACTTTTTGACGGAGACCAAAATTTAAGCAAAGAAAGAAATGCTATTATTGGCCTGCATTTTTGTGTTTAGCAAGTGGTAGGAGTTGTACATCTCCTTTCTCTGGATAGCTTTATCTGGGCACATTAATGAAGCACATAAGGTAATGGAGAATTCTGAAAAAAAAAATGGAGTGTTCTTTAAGCTACCTAGAAATCCAAAGCTGATATCCAGAAAGTGAGAAGTTCAGATACTTTTTATCTGAATCACTATCACTTACAAATGCTTATGCCCAAAGAAGTCCTGCCCTTATGTGACAATTACTAAGCATGAGAACTCATCCACATGAGGTTGAAGTAGCTTTTATTCATGCTTGCACTTTTCAGTCTGTCTTGTCATTCCTTGCTTTTCTCAGTATAATCTCTTTGTCTGGAAGTAGAGCCAATGCTACTGAATGTGGAATGCTGTGACATGGAGCAAATGCAAAACTATGTTAGCAAAGCTAGAACTTGTCACAACCTTTAAGGAAGCATTTAAGGTGACTCCATCAGCTCAGTCTTTTCCCAAAAGCAAGAGACTGGAGGTGACTCCTTTAGGCACATACGTCTGTGGGGTGGGGGCTGGTCCAGCCTAGCTCTAGCTGCTAGTTGTACCAAATCCTCAGGCTAAATGACTACCGAATGTTAATTCATATGGAAAAATCTATATGCTTTTCAGGAAGTGTCTCGTGCTGAGTGTGATTTAGAGCTCCCCTGTAACCATTATAGTTGCACAAAGGATGAATGTGGATTATTATGTCAAGAGATATAACAGAGTGCAAGAAAAATCAACTTAGTCCATCACACAAATAGCAAGCATTACCTACCAAGACAACTGACGGCAGCAGAGAGCACAAACCATGCTAGCGTGAAGGGTGCTACAAAGAGTTGCACTTAACACGTGAAAATCCGAGAATGCACTTCCATTTGTAAAGGCATTGTAATGATTTCATATAGTCCCCACAGCATTATTCTTCTCACATGAAGCATTACTGGGGAACCTGTTTCTTCAATGGCAGGAATTGATTTTAGTGGTTTGGGAAAGCACCATTACAATGCACGCATACATCATCTCTCTTTGAACTAAAGTGTGTAATGTACAATGACAGCTGTCACAGGTTTGCAAATTGTGTGCAATGGATATAGACCCAAGATATCAAAACCATTATACATTTTGGTAATCTTTCTCTTTTTACTCTTTTGTCACACAGACTGGCACAGTATGCAGTGTGGAAACACTTTTGGAAGCAAGGCTACAGGGCAAATTTGTTTAAAAAAAGGGGAAGAGTGAAGGAAGTTAGGCTGTAAAGCCATATTTTAAAGCACTGAAGATGCCAAGGGCTTGGCATCTGTGACTATGAAAATGTGAACATATCTCCAAGAGATTTATTTTGGAATACTACTTTTCAAACTACTGTATTAAGGAAAAAAAATTAAGGAAGTCTCATAATCTACATATAGCTATCCTACATTAAGTCTCTTTACATAACTTTTATTTTATTAGGTGAAATGACTTGATGAAACAACTTAGAGAAATTAAACCAAGGTTAATTGTATTTTATAAAGTATTTGCAGTCAGTATAACTTACTACTGATCTTACATTTAAATTTTACAATCTATTTTCAGCTTTTTTTCCTCAAGAGCTGTTCAAAAAAAGTCCGTATTTTCTGAAATGTTATGCCTGATGTTTTTGCAAGCTTTCTAAACAGAGTATCCTTCAGAAAAGAACATTTTTGCTGCAATTATAATGTTTACCCAGTGTGCCCTAATCAAATCTGATAAAATCAAATGGCACTGGAAGAAAAAAACCTTTGTCAAGCCACAAAATGCAATGAGAACCTTCACATGGCCAGATGATAAGTTTTTGGTTTAAATACAATTATGATGGCTTAATTTTAAAGCCAAAGCTATAGTTTGTTTATGCAGTTGATGCAGATAAACAGAGCAACCATACCAGGAAAAGGTGCATTCAAAGATTCCTTTATGCAGAGTCTTTCGAAATGGAAGATTATTTTTTCTGTAAATGAAAATTAAGATTCCAGACAGTATAATCCTTTACTAGGGATGTGAGACTGGACTGGAACGTAGTGCAGGAAACAGCTGAGGGTCAAACTCCTTATCCAGACCTGATCTGGTAGTTATTTAAGAATTAGTAGAATTTTACAAATTTTTTGTGAATTATGAATACTGAAAGTTATGGGAGTTAATCCCATGTATAAGCTATGAGTCAATGTCCCTGACCTTTATTAGTGACAGCCTGTGTTTCTCCACTTACTTTGAAGTCACCAGTGAGCCAGTGAGACCTACAGAGGACATGTTTTTCCATCCCCTGGAGAATTAGCTCAGCACATGATTATATGTGTGACCTTTCATATTTCATTTGGCAAATATTTATGTCTGGATTTTGCTAGAGGGCTAATTGTTCTTTATATAGACACAAGTTTAGTCACAAAAATGAGGTTAACTCTCCTACTGTTCTGCTTAACAACCGATCACTGAAATTTACAGAGAAATTATACAGGTAATTTCTTTACCTCCAGTAAGATAAAAACAAACTCTCACAGTGCAGTCTCCTATTCCACTACCCTCCTTTTCACTGTTTTTCTCTGACTGCATTTTCTTTCACCTTTGTCTTTTATTTACCTTTTCTTCTCCACCTCCCCTTCCTCTATTGTTTTCCTAGTTCCTCCTGTTTCTTTCTACTGTTCATGTTGTCTTCTGTTTTTTTTTCTCTTCCTCAGTGCCTTCTCCCTCCCTACAACAAAGTCACAGCTTGTGCTTACTCTCCAAAAATGGAGAACAGAGGTTGTGAATGATAAACTACCACAGCTGAAAGGAGATACCCACATCAGTCAGACTACACTTTCAGGCTGAAGGGCTTTTTTTCCCGTTTAACATTGCTCTGTTGTTCTGCTGGGCCTAATTTCCTTCTTCCCATGATGGCATCTGGGGTGGTCCCAGAGTGAGTCCAGGATCAAATAACAGTTTGGAGGATGCTGGGGGAGCTCAGGTAGGAGGCTGGGCTCCAGGACCCTCTGCAGTTGTGAGTAAAGGGGGTTAAAACACCCAAAACAGCAATCCAGTGAGACATACAGAGCACAGGTGCTTAAGCAGCTTTGTGAAATGGGTTCCTATGCTCTTACCAAGGTGATGAGTAAGTCTACCTCACCCTGTCTGTGGACACTGGCCATTTTCCAAAGGCAGCACTCACACCTGGGTCTTCATGAGTATCCAA
This sequence comes from Cuculus canorus, assembly GCF_017976375.1. Lineage (NCBI taxonomy): Eukaryota > Metazoa > Chordata > Aves > Cuculiformes > Cuculidae > Cuculus > Cuculus canorus. Next base: position 107,980,744 of record NC_071402.1, on the reverse strand, counting down.
GCGCTCTTAGAGGACCTGGACTTGCAAGATTAACTAAACAACATTCATAATGAATCTTAGATTGTTTGATAAACACAAAATATAATCCTTAATTCGCAGTTGAGAAAAAATGGAGAAGAAATCAAGGACAAAACATCCTGTTTCCTAGCATTTATTTTGTGTGCGTGATTGATAGCATTTTCTGCATGATCAAAGTCAATATTCTTCTGTAGAGCCAATGAATTTCCTTTGCTAGCATGGGTTGTTTACAGCAAGCTAAGTGGAAAAAATTGTATATTTCCTGTGTAACCAAGGCCGTGAATAAATGCATCTCTTAGCACATGTGAGACGAATCAGGCCAGCAGACTGCATGACAGAAAGCAGCTGGAAGACAAGGACTTCTAATGATTTGACTACCAAGTGGATTTATAACAACAAAATGTCTGTTTTATGTCATGCTACTGCTTTTATTTATTTATTTGTTTGTTTGTTTGTTTTTGTGTGTATGTGCGTGTACGTGTAGCTTCAAAAGGGGAGAAAAGGCCATTTCAATGATGTCTACAGAATGTGTTCAGCCACTTGATATCCCGGAAGACAGATCAGACAAGCGAGATTCACACTGTAACCATTTAGGTAAGTGTTTTTAGATGATGTAATTTCTGTAATTAAAGGGGGGTTGTCTTCACGTCAGCCTTAGGACCTGTCCAGTGCCAGCTTTTCCCCTCCAGCAGCACAACTGAGCCCCCATGAAACCTGATAGATTATACCTTCTGTTGACACTTCCAATAACAGATGGAAAGGCAAAGGGTGTTTTTTCTGTATATAAATATTAGCTAAGGCTCTAGAGTGAAGTTAATTAAAGAGAAGAAAGGAAAAAGAGCCATTATTCTTTTTCTTTGCAGAAGAAAACAGATCACTTTCTTTATTTATACAACAATAAACTGAAAGGTAGGATATAGCTGAGCCTTACCTGAATACATATTGCACATACAGCTTCAGTAAAAGGTTTCAAACAGACCCTTTGCCTCCACTAGGGTGGCTTTCTAAGTATTTTCTCTCTTTCAGTCTTCCTTGTCAATCTGTTTCTTCTCTTGAACCTATTTCATACATAACTTTTGCACTGAGAGCACTAGAGGCGTCTTTGCTCCACCACACTCCTAAATACCAGACTTCACACTTGATAGATGGGCTTTTTGCATATTCATGGTCTTTGCCTCTGCTTCAAATGCTATTACTTCATTCCAGCCTTAAAAAAACTCTCATGAAGATTTAGCAACCCTGAAACAAAAATTTATTCGCTTGTTGCTACCCGTGTGATGACAGTAATGAAACACAAATGCAATTTCACTGGCTTGTCAAAAAAGAGTTTCTTACCGCAAGCTAGCACAATTTTATAAACTTTGTTTATCTGGCCTGCAAGGAAGGTGTCCTAATTCTGTCTCTGCCACACAGAGACAGAACTAGCCACATGCATTACTTTTACAACTGCTTATATACTAAACAGAATTGTTTCCTAAAATTACCTGTTTAAACAAGTGCAGAACAAGTCCCATTCTACAGTCAGGAAAATGAGGCAGGGAGAAGTTAAATGAGCTCATTAGGACCGTGCAGGGAGCCTGTAAGGGCCAGAAAAAGATCCTGTCTCTTCCAGGGACTTCACCCAGAACTCATCCTTCCCATGTCTACTGCAGGCTTGCAGAGGTAGGAGCTCCCTCAAACAGTTTGAGAAAGCCTGAAAGAAAGTTCAGTTGCACTGAAGTCTGCAGTCAGGGATTGGGTATGGGGGACCCAGCTGAAGTAAAACAAGCGGCTTTTAAGAAATCAAAGCATTACTTTGTGTGGTGGTACTAATGACAGGATTTCTTCAGTATTTTTGGCTTACAAAAGTACCCAGGAATGCAGATCATTGCAGAAAAACCATGCTGATCCTCTGAGTCATCTGAGTCAAGGTTTGTTTTAAGGGAAACCCAAAAATCCAGGGTAATGTTATGTAAATCAAAAGTGAATACCAGCTGGTCTGGCACTGGAAAATAAAGCCATCTCTTGAAGGGTACAATGTACTGGCTTGGTTTACCAACGCCTCAAGTTAACCCCACACATGTACATAAATCCTTCACAAAAGTCCCCTTGTAACCCTTGAAGACAGCCCACACAGTTAGCTCTGGACAAAACAAGGATGGCAATAAGACCTCTGCACACAATGATGCAGCCTTCCCTCTGCCATGTAACACAGCTACCCACAACTCTCTCCATCTGCTCTATGTCTAGCACCTACATTGCAGAAGGACCACCTAAGTCACTTGACTCCCACACAGTATGGCACAGAGGCCTCTTGTGCAGAATTTCTGTTTGAGAGATGTTTCTCCACAGGCATTTTAATTTACTTGGAAGAAAGCAGTATTATTAGAGCTTTTCTTTTTACCGTCTAGTTTATTATTTCCTCTCTGCTTCAATTTCTATTTATCTTTTTTCCCCCCTCCCTGCAGAAGATCTTTCAGAGCAGCTGATTAAGAGCTGTGACCTCAAAAAGAAACCAAGAAAAGGTAAAACCATCCCAGCTTCCCAAAACACTGAACAGGAGCAGAAAAAGCCAAGAAGAAAAGATACACCAGCTTTGCACACCCCACCACCTTTAACAGGTGAGAAATACATATCTTGACTTTAAAATCCCAATTCAGTTGAGTGACCCGGACAAGGGCAAAAAGCCTGGAGAACCCTCATTCACTTATATTCGCTTGGATGTGGGCAAGAAAGCAGCTGCATGCTGTGTGTAGCTGGGAAGACAGGTGAACAAAGAACCTGACTTTCTTAAGGGCCTATCCTGTTAGATGAAGTGTTTTCTCATGCTGAGCTTCTCATCCACCAGTACCCTCAAGTACTTCTCTTCAGGGCTATTCTCGATCCATTCTACACCCAGCCAGTAACTGTGCTTGAGATTGCCCCAGCTGAGGAGTAGAATCATAGAATGACTAGGTTGGGAGGGACCCACTGGGTCATTGAGTCCAACCTTTGCTAACACTCCCTAAACCATACCCCTCAGCACCTCATCCACCCGTCCCTTAAGCACCTCCAGGGAAGGTGACTCAACCACCTCCCTGGGCAGCCTATTCTAGTGCCAAAGTAGGACCTCACACTTAGCCTTATTGAACTTCATGAGGCTAGCACAGACCCCCCTCCCAGGTCTGTCAAGGTCCCTCTGGATGGCATTCCTTCCCTCCAGTGCATCAATCGTGCCACACAGCTCGGTGTCGCAAACTTGCTGAGGTTGCCCTCCATCCCACTGTTCATGTCTGCAACAAAGATGTTAAACCACACCGATCCCAGCACCAACCCCTGAGAAATGCCACTTGTGACTGGTTTTCACATGGACATTGAGCCATTTACCACTGTTGTTTGAGTGTGATCATCCATCCAACTCCTTATCCACTGAGTGGTCCATACAATTTAGAGACAAGATTGTCATGCAGGACAGTGTCAAATGCTTTGCAAAAGTCCTGCAAAAGACAGGTAGATGATGTCAGTTACTCTTCCCTTATTCATCAGTGCTGGAACCGCATTGTAGAAGGCCATCAAATTTGTCAGGCATTATTTGACCTTAATGAAGCCATGTTGGCTTTCACCAATCATCTCCTTATTTTCCATGTGCTTCAGCAGAGTTTCCTGGAGGCTCTGCTCTGTGGTCTTGCCAGGCACAGAGGTAAGATTGACCAGCCTGTAGTTCCCCAAGTCTTCCTTTTTACTTTTTTTTAAAAATGGAAGTTATGTTTCCCCTTTTCCTGTCAATGGGGACTTCACTGCACTGCCACGACTTCTCAAATATGACGGATAGTGGCTTAGCCATGTAAAGTCTTCCTGCATTTACATAATAAATGATGCATATTTATCTCTAGCTGTTGAGCCATGATAGATGCTCCAATTTGATCTGGTCCAAAATCAAAAAGGATTCACTTCAGCCCCTGCACTTTTTTCTGAAACTCATGCCCAGTGTTCACTGGGAGGTAGGATGGGGATAAGGCTGGGAGGAGACCAAAGAAATCCACAAGCTGGCTGCAGGTTGCTCCTCCTGGGAGTTGTGGGGTTCTCTTGCTTATGGGGACTCTGGCAAAGTGCAGCATTTCAGGAAGCCAGAAACCACTGCAGCAACAAAGGCCCTCCTTGTAGGATGCTGTACATCTACAAACATCTGAAGTTCAGAAGCCAAATGCTGCCAACCTGAGGAAGGGAAGAATGAGCAGGAGGATGCCACTGAAACCTGACAGTTTTCCAAGATCAGCAGTGGGAATAATGTTTGTTGCTTTTCTCTGCTGAGAAGCCTTGTGCTCTCCAGGGAAGGAGCTGTGCTCTTGTATCAACTACATTGAGTTCTTCCTCCTATGCTGCACATACACAGAGGAATTAGCCAGTAACTACTTGCATGGTCCCCTGTGTACCCACAACAATTCACCAAGTTAAAAACAAGCAGCTGGGATTTTCCAGTATTTGCAATCCAGATATTGAACTTGACTCTGTTCAGCTTTCATATGTATCTCTTCCCTAGTAATTCTCTCTTAAGGAAGAGTGGCTCAGAGCCTTGAGAGCTGCATTTTGCACTCCCCGGTAGCCATATCCTAAAGAAAACACTAGTTAAAATAGGCTATTTCTGTGTGGTTACATTGGTCCCAAGCAGAAACTTGAGGATTCACATGACTAACCTAGTTTGATAAGATGTCTAAACTTCTGAAATAGAAGATGGCACTCACCTTTACCATCATTTCTGATTGGCTGCATCTTAGTCCATGAAGTACAACCAGAAGCCAGCTGGCCTGATAGCATCGCTTTCTGTAGCCTATGGGATGTAACTGACTTGGAGGAAATGTATACAACTGCAAAACCTGAAGAGTAGGTACACCAAACAGATGTCTTTGATGCGAACAAGACTGAAGGAAAATTATATTTTTCTCCTGCCTGCAGGCATTCTTTCAGACTTTTCTGATAATCTACTGAAAAAGTATGGTATCACAGAGAAGCCACAGAGAGAGAGAGTGACTCCAGGCTCTCAGATCACTGAAATGGAGCAGAAAAAGCCCAGGAGGAAAGATACACCTGCAATACACATCCCACCCTTGATAATAGGTAAGAAACCTACTTAGGTAAAGGTGCTCCAAAGAGGAATCTAAAAGTGGCTAGTGGCTGAGGAATGCCTGGAAGGAGGCTGGAAGATTATTTTTCTGCCCAGTGTACTTAGCAGCTCCTACTGAACTGGACCTGTTTGGTCAAAGTATATAATAGTAGTGGTGACCACAGAAAGTCTTTTCCATATTCCCTACTCATACTTTCAGGGCAGAAGGGAAGAGGAGTAACAGAAGACATTAAACCACTCAATTAACTCTTTCAAACCTTTATGAAAGGCCAACCAGTGCCTTGCTTTTCAAATTGAGCATATGCAAATTTGTAAGTCACCAGCACAGTCATAGCTCATGCTCTCTCAAAAAGCCTGAAGCAAAGCTGTCCTGATTATCCTCTTGCACTGAGGAAACCAAGCTATGTTCAACTTCTTGTTAACAGCACCTTAAAGATAATCATGTGCTTCTGGCATAATACACAGTGCAGCAGCTAACTTACTTGGTAACAACATGAAATCAGCCTGCCATGGTTTGAACATAAAATCCTTTGTTTGTCGACCTTCCTCTGTTACAGAAGAGGCTTAATTCATTCATATTTCTGAAGATCTTTGAAAATATAAAGCACTGTACAAACGTTAACTACTAGTGTGAGATAGGGATGTAGGCAGTTGTGCAAATTTGTATGCTATGCACCAGACTTTTTCAGATCACAGAATGGAGCAAAAAATGAACAAGTAGTTGAACAAATAAACAATGAAAAGCAAACAAAGCCCAGATCCAAACTAGTGCCCAAACTGGAAAACCCTTATGAACCTCTGGAAAACCTTAGAACCTCGAATCCGCAGTGGTCTGGCACTACTGAGCAATGGGGCACAGTAAATGAAAAGGTCCTGAGACAGATATTTTTTTGCCCTGACTGCGTACAGAACAGCTCAGAACCTCAAGCACCTGAGTTTCAGGTACGTTTTGAATGGAATTTCTGGTACAGCTATTAATTATAGGGTGTGCAAAAGGCTTCATCGGTCCAAACAGTCACCTGTTTTTGTAGATGCCTCCTTTCTTCATGAACCTGAGCCTTCATAACTGACTTAAATGTGGTTTTTGTTTTTTTTTTTGTTTAATCAGTATGGGGCTCCTAAAAGCAGAAAGGAGTATGACTGAGTTTGCAGGATCATGGCAGCAAGCATGGTGAATAACAGTGCCTTTCATATTGCTCAGCCTATAGAAAATAGATATTTTATTTGCTCACTGATCACAAGCATCCCAGTGGCTTGTGGCATCAGAGTTGCTGTGAGTGAGTCATGGGAAATCTGGTCCAATCACTTGCTGGGCAAAATCAAATCTATTATGCAACTTCCGAGTGCAACTGCAAATGCTCCAATTTAAAATATTTAATATAGAGCACTGAAAATGGAAAGTACATATAATTGTTGGTGGAAATTACTCAGAAAATTACCTGGAATTTCATGTGGCAAATAAATGAGGTGGGAAAAATATCATAGTCTTTTTGGGAATTGATTCAGAAACAAAAATAGACAAAGATTATCAACACATTCATAATAAATACTAGTCCTGTGTATTGTACTTGAAACACACCCTTCCTGTGGACCTTGGAGGACAGATGAAACATTAATTTCACCAGTTCAAAAACACTCCCAAGAAAGTTGCATTTGGGCACTTGTAGCACCTTTGGATATGCTGTATATTCTTTGAATTTCAGGGTATACTCAGACAAGGAGAATCTTAAAAAGAAACACCTGATAGAAATCATAGCCAAAATATGTGGCAGTGAAGCTGAGAGGCTTGACTCTTGTTCTGGTTTAAATATAATTGTTAGCTAAGAGGGTGCAGCAAGGGCAAATTAATTCCTTGACATGTCTCAAAATTATCTGGTTGGATTAGCATCGATTATTACTTCATTTTGACCTTAGTTTAACTAGCTTAAGTAGGCACTTAAGAGAGAAATGAGAATCATTGTAAGGATCTTCACCTCTTGCTTCCTATGAAGACTTTCTCTTTAATTTTAATAATTTCCAAATCAAAAAGAAGGTAATACAAGTTTTATGGTAACAGAAACACATTAAATCCTCAAATGATTTCGTAATCAAAACACTCAAAAGAGGAGAGAAAGGCACGGCAAAACAAGGAAAGTGGAAAAAAAATGCAGTGACTTTCAAAAATGGAGAAAAAAAATCAAACTAGGGCATTTGCTGTTGGGAAAATGATAGGAACTAATGCAATTTTCAGTTGTTTTCAATTACAATTCCAATGACACTTTCTTTCCTACTGGTGAAGCCACCTCCTAGCACTCAGCATGGATTCAAAGCTGCCTGCTAGATGCTGCTTTGCCCCGTGGGCAGTTTTTGGAGTTCCTGTATTCTAGATCCATTTTCTAGCAACTGACTGCCCATGGCAGACTTATGCAGTATCAGGGTCAAAACAGCCTATGTGTTTGGACGCCTGAATTTCATTCCTTCCCTACTCTGAGGATGCATATTTTCTTTTTCTTTTGAAGACACATACCAACACATAGCATCCTGCTGGCTGAAATTCATCAGTGGTGGCTCTATGACTTGCTATGAAAAAGTGACTTATTGTGGCTGAGGGCCGGTCCAATATTTACTACTTGTTTACTTTCAGGGTTATCCCATGAAGCAGCAGACAGAGCACAAACAAATAGAGCTCTTGCGGAACTGCTGTGCAAAATAGAACCTGAATTATAGACTAGGAGACCCGAGAAGCCCTGGCAGGGCCACGTGTGCTAAATAAATATAGACAGGCATTTCTGTCCCTATCTTTCTGTTATTGGTGTTGCTGCAGTAAGGAGCACACTCAGTGCCGTGTGTATCCCTTGTGACTTGCTAATGAGGGTTGTCCCCATTTCTAATATTTCCCCTTCACATCCCTCTCAAATGCCATTTCCAGATGCCAATTCAAAAAGCTCCATTTAATTGTTTGTAGAAACAGAGCTTAATTGCTAGATTATCTTTTAAAGCAGCTGTCCACATGAATAGCTTTGTTGTTAATGTAGATAAAACTGTCAGCTGTGTTATCTCTCTCCATTTTTACCAGCTGGTTCTGAACACTCTAGAATGGTCCCTCTCCTTCTTGGGTGGCCAGAGAGATATTCTATCACAAATAAAAGCAAGTCAATAAATAAAACATCAGTTTTACACCTTGCAAACATCCCAGGGAGATGCTAAGTTAGAATCTGAATATTACTGTCAGCAGGAAAGCATGGCTACCTGTTGTCTGCAGAAGAAGCCTAAGGAAATCAGTCCTTAGCTAGCTTAAATGTTTAGGCCTGGCCACAACAAAACTCTCTCCTTCAAGGGCCTGACTTCTAAATATACTCTGCCTTCAAATTCATAATAAGGTGGTGCAAATAATATTGTGCCATCTGTGTACAAAGGAACTATGAGCAGAGATCTCCTCCAGTGGCATTTCCCTTCATCCAGCCAACACCTTGACTTTCTGAAGGGATTAGACCAAAAGATAAGATGTAATAACTCTAATATTTTTTTTTCCTCTCTTACATGACAGTAAGTGATTCAAATCTGACCCAAAGCTCATACTCTGGGACACTCTGTTGCCATCCTTACTTAGTGACATATTGAACTAACTGATGTATTTCTGAGAGCTCTTTCAGGCTTGTGGGTTTGAGCAAGAATGTAAATACATCTGTAATATGGGAACATGGCTCTTGAAATGTGGCTGATTAGAGTTCCTTAATCGGATCACAGATAACTAGTAAAACCACATTTCAAACCCTCATCCTCCCTCATGCCCTAGGTACTAGTTAATGTAGCTCCATTGGGATAACATCAACTGCCCAGTGAAAAAATCTCTGAGTGACGCGGGAGAATTACAGCAGTTTAGTGCCACCTCTTGCCCTTTTCTCATGCAAGGGATGTAACTGAAGCACTCTAATTCTTTTCCAGCCATCTGCAGGTGTTGTCTATAGGCAGTCAAGGGGAACTGGTGCCACCTTGGTGATTTTCATCTTGGTGATTTGCAACCCAGAAGTGGCTTAAACCTAGATGGCACCCGGTAAAATGGTTGATTTAAGCCAAATTCTTCTTCTGCCTGTTAGGAACCTGTTTGAGCTTCCTAACAGAAGCTCTCATGTCTCTGTGTACCTTTGAATTCCTAGTCTCTAGCTAAACATTGCAAGTAGTTAAGAGTTCTGCTAGGAAAATATGGCTACATTGTATTTCTACCTTGCTTTCCTTAGTCAGATTTCTTGGCAGATATTAACAGAACAACCTACCAATCCTTCAAAGAGATCTGTTGGATGAGTTGCATTTCATAAGACGCACAGCTGGGAAGACGGGTGGGTAGGTCAGGTGGTTTAAAGAATAGACAGTGAAAGACTGACTTACAAGTATTCTCTAGTTACTAGTCCTGCTCACTCCTTTAAACTCAGAATTTCCAAACCACACTCAGTAAAGCACGCTTTCCCCACAAGTAATCAGTGGCATTATATTAAATTAAAAAAAATCCACCTTTTTTTGTGTTACAGAAATAATTCTGTCTAAGGCATCGAATTTATATCCTCTTTCCACTGTTTTGCATTAAAAGGCTGATTTTAAAGGCACGTGGTTGTCCTTAAAGTTGCTGGTGGTTGCAGTTAATAACCTGCAGCTCTGAGCTATGTCCTTCTCTAAGCTTTGCATTTTGAACTCTGCTGGAAATCTTTAGAGTTCATTAGTCACCAGAGTGATTCACTGATAACAATGCACCATTTTGCTATGGATTGTGCTAAGCATCTAGCTCACTACTGACATGGGTCCAACTAAGAGCTGGGGACCTCTGCGTAGCTGCTACTTTCCAGCCAGCTCTAGCATCTGCTCTAAAAAGGCTAGTTTACGTGCTATAATCAAGCTATCAGAATTACATAAACGTGCTTTCCCTTCATTGCTTAATAAGTCAAGTGAGAGACACGATCATAAAGCACAGTGCAGCTTTATGTGGCTTACATTCCTGATTTCTTATTCCTGAATTTACCTAAATGACAAGTTAGCTTTCATCAAACAATTCATTTTATCGTCACACTTTTAGCATATTTTAACTATGTTTTCTCAGCTTCTCAAATACTCCATGAAGAAAAAATAAAAATAATAAAAAATCCCACCCTCCCTTAACAGCCACCCCAAAAAATCCCAAAGCAAACAGGGAAAAAAATTGTTTGTTATTTGCCTATGCTCTCTACTTGAACAGAAGTCTGAGTGGGGAATATTTACATCCATCTCCATAATATGGCATAATTATTTGCAGTTAACAATGGTTAACTCAATTCTTGTTTGAAAAAATGAAGTCCTTTTTGTTTCAAAATAATATTCTTTCATGCCTTTCAGTTTATCTCATGATCCCACTGAAACCAGCTAGTTCACAAGACCTGCATATAAATGAAGCTGGATCTAACTTAAATGAAGGGCATTATGGGTTAATTTGATTAATTCATCACCTCTTGAAAAGACTCCAAAGTTGAAGAAAATCTTCCTGTGTGGTATTGCTCTATTTGCAGAGCTCATCAGGACTGAAAGCCTTCTCTGTGAGAGGGCTTTTTGGTGCAGAAAGCAGCAAAACATTTTGGTTTGACAGAACAGCTCAGCTGGTTAGCACAGACTGAGAGCAAACAGCAGGAGACCAAATTAGGGAGAAATTTCATTGATTGTGACACAATGGAAACCCTCATCCTGTTTTTAGACTATATTAGCCTCCACACCAAGGAATGTGGGAATAAAATTTATCTCACAGGTCACTTGCATTTTACTGGAAATAAGCAAACTCAACGCAATCTGTTAAAACAGGGATCAAGAACATTTTCTAATGCATTGTCCTCTCTTCAATCAATTAATTTAATTTCCAATAAAGAGAGTGGCTACCATAATTGTGATATCTTGATATTATATAAAAGCCTTAAGATCTGCAAGGGGTAAACTTATTGTTTTAAGTTAGAGGGAGAGAAGGACAGATGGAAAGAAGGGGGGAGAAGCAGATATTTGTGAGAGGTATGATCTATAACCTATTTATATAATAAAGAAGGTCTTTGGAAGAAGGCAACATATAGGAAGATACTTCACATAGTGCACCTACAGCTGCTGAAAAGGTTTCTAGAATCCTCACAGTGTGCTTGAACTGTGAAATCAAATATCCATTCAATATCAGGTCAAATTGCTCTTTGGTGCTTTCATGACAGGGATGAAGCTTTATTTTTCTTCTAGGGTGGCCAAGCTTCAAAGCTTGTTAAGATCCCAAAACTCTGTAGCTCATATACTTGCTCAAAGTGTTTTAACATTGATCTCAATCTGGTTGGTTTTAGCACATATTGATAGTATATAACTTCAGTGGGGGTGGCACTTGGCATGTGAGTATTTTAGCATTTGTCTTTTTTGTTATCAGCAAAATCTAAATAATATTGCTCTTTACACAGAGAAAACAAGCGTGCATACAAGTGTTCATATAAACTGACTCAGTCACAGAGATTAATCACAATATTTACTTCATCATGCAAGCCCTTTGCCTTTTTTATCTTCCCAAACCCCTTTTAAGAAACAAATTCCCAGAGAAAGTTTTAGTGTCTCTTTTTGCAAGTAGTAGAAATACACTAGATTTAAGAGTGCTTAATTTAGCTAAAAATGCAGTGTTTCACTTCTAGCTCTCTAAATATCAGGAGTCTGATGCACCAAAAATTAATGAGGAGTAACTGCTATGATGTTGGAAAACTATGTCAGGATCAAGATTTAGAGAGGACTCAAAGATTCTTCTTATTCTGATATTTTCTAAAGAATTAATGTTTAAATCAACTAATTTCTCTCTCTCTCTCTCTCTTTCTCTCTCTTTTTTTTTTTTTTTTTTGGGTGGGGTGCGGTTGTTTGTCCTTCTGTTTTTAAGGCACTAAGCTGATTACAGAAGAAAAGCAAACAGTGATTATGGAAGATGAAGAAAAGGACGGAGACACAATCCCCAGTTAAGAATACAGTGATCTTTCCAATAATGCAGTGTAAATAATTCTGGGTCATTCAAAGTGGCAGCACATATCAAAACCAGTAATTTTGTTTTTATATATAATTTTCTTAAGCATGCACTTGAATTTAAATTATCTTCAAGTGCTTATCTACATCTCACGAAATTGCAGCAAGCACCATAGGAGATAATGACAGAAATTTCACTTACAAGTGGGACTGGAAGGACTCTCTTGGTTTGTTAAAAGCAGCTTCCCAGGATTTTTGTCAATGAGGAATCCACCTCAGGTCAGATCTAGCTTTGTGCAGCATGGCGATAAGGGTTAACACGAAGGGCATCACCAGTCCATTGCACCTAGGACTAGATATCAAGGCAGTTGGTAGCATAGGGCTGTAAAACATCAACTATAATTATTCAAATTGCATTTTTCTCCTGACAATTTGCCTTGTTCATCCAGCTTTCCTCTGCTATAATAACACTGACTGCAGTAGGAATTCCCATCTGCAGAGCTGATGGGATAGATGGAGAAAATAGGAGGGCAGGAATCAACTCTAGAGTCCCTGAAATGCAAAACAAACACTTCCTCTGCCTATATCCTCTCATGATTTGTATTTGTCAGGAGAAAAAGCTAGATTTACTTACAGTTAAGGGCTGTCAACATTGGCACATCAAACAGTATGGAGAGTAAAGCTCTCAGAATAGAAACATATGGGAAGTGTGTGCCTGCCTGTTACACCAGGGTAGAGTGTGGGGTTATTTTCTTTTCAAAGATTTTATTCCTGGGTTGGTGAAAGATAAAATAGTTGGATAGTTGATCCTTTTAATCCTTATTTTTTTTCTATTGACGTCTGCTTTTTAAATTGAGTCCTAGGTTATCAGTTAGGAGGGGTTGTAAATACAAAAATCACAGTGGGAGAGTAACAACTGAGTGAAAGGAAGAGTGTTACTCAATGGTATATGCACACTGCACGGTGGAACAGCCTCAACTTCTTTTTTAACAGCTTACCTCATCGATTCAATCAAGAATTGTTTATACAGTCAGCTACAGCCTTTAGCATTTATACAAAGAGAGATGGGTACTGGTAGGATATTGAACAAAATAGGTAGAACTGGGTAGTTTTCTGCTTACCTTAATAGCTCTGTGTGCTATATGGAGCAGCACTGCTGTTTGGACCCTTACGGACCTCAGCAGAAAGGTCAAAGATTATCTAGCCTGGCAGACTGAATTCAGTTATCTTTTTAACACCCTTAGGCAGACAGCTGCAGAACACACTAGTTCGGACTTCATTTGCCACAGTGACTGACCCAGGACCTTTCATAAGAATGCAGTTCATTTGCAGATATTCAGCTTTAAGATGTAATCAACAAGCTTATAATAAATAATCATGCATTAAAGTGTACGAGAGGCCAGCTATGTTATTAATGGGATGCCTGATACCCAGAAGTTGTACAATTTTTATTCGTTTTAATCTATCAGTGAAATGAGAGAATATTTAAAGTATCATCAATCAATAGTTCATACCGCAGCACTTATGTAAGTTACACAGTAAAGTATGTCACAGCAAGTATGTGACAAAGAAATACGTGCGATTCGACTCTAGCTTTAGCAGTGAAGTTGATGAATATCTTCAGTGCACAATAAAGCAAAAGTGAGAGGGTGGAATCCTGAAAATATTCAAATGAATATCAGCAATGGATTAGCTGTGAAAACGTACATGTTTAGACATGAAGACCCTTAACAACACAAAGCAGGAACAAGATTAGTATGCGACTGATTTCATTGTTCTGAAGAAGATTTGTTTCCCAGCCTGGGGAATGCTGACAGAACTTAATATGAAAAAAAGAGAACCCTTTAAGCCTAGCAATATATGTTCTTTGCCAAAGAGGAGTTACAGTTCCCATGAAGTCTCTTATGGCACAGCAGCCTAATTTACCATCTCTATGTAGAACAACTTGAAGCCCAGCCATAAAAATGCTGCAACATACATCACTTGCTGCAGCTCATTTAATATTGTATATTCATAGCCTGGTAATTCAGTATTGACTATTTTTCCACCCAGGAGTTACATAAGTGAGTAAAAAGTAATTTTTCACTTGATCAATTAAGTAAACAGGAGTTTTTGCAGTGTTCCTGGGAAGCAGTGCAATGAATCATTTTTCAAAGGTTTCACCTGCCTCATCACATGCAGTGAAAGTGTTAAATGTCACTGTATTTGGGAATGAGATAGGATATTTTTTTAAATCAGATAAACACTGTCCCTTCCCCCAAAACAAAGGCTTTAGGAGTTGCAGAATTGTGTGGACTGTGCAATGGTGTGATTATGGTTTATTTGCTTTATTTCTTGTTGTTTAGTCTCCAAATTCCTCTTTTAAGACCAGACAGTGCTAAAACCGCACAAATTGTTCTCCTAGGTGAATAGCTGGAATTGATGTGTTCTAGGTCAGAAATGTTTTTGCACCTAATGTCCCCAAAGGTCCCCTTTGGCCATTACAGCAAAATCCAGAAGGTATTGGAAAACACAGAAACAGCCTAAGCCTTCCCTTAGCACTATTAGGACTGGGATACTCCAGACTGAAATCGCTTACTACGTCTGCACGTAGGCATTGACTGCTTCAGGGCCTTAGTAGCTGGCTTGCATTCAGATATTGAGCTGGAACTGCATCTCACCCCAGAAGTCTGCACTGGACAGAATAACCTGAGGCTACAGAGAGGTAGGGGGGAAGAAGTGCTTCAGTCAGCAAATAAAAGACTGACTGCAGTCAGGAGGCTGAGAAGGTTGTTAATGGCTAATATTTTTGGATCGAATTTTCAATTAACCTCTAACTAGAAACTGAGGGCGAGGTCTCCATTTACAGTAGAATTGGGACAAAGGAATTTAATGGCCTTGCACTTTAGCAGCTTTCAATTCAGGACTGCAGGAAGCCCATCACCCATCTGAAGGGGATGTGATGGGCATTTATGTAGTGCTAAACATGACATCATAGGTTAGGAGATTTGCCTGGCTAAACCACAGCAGAAAAATCCAAGGCAACCGTCATATGCTATCACTAACTCATTCCGTATTCACAGATAAAGTAACATTTGCATGCATTGAGTTTAGCAACACTTACACTGAAATTTTTTTCTGGTTGAAATTTTGTCTCACTGATAGATAAATTGATAATTGTATAATGCTTTAACCACTTAAATTTGATGTGTTTAGACGTCACGAAAAGTTATCTTCCTGCACATCCTACTCTGTTCCTATCTTTTGAGTTTATATTTTGCATATATGACCTGACAGTATTCTTGTATGTGAGACACTACCCAGCAACTGCATCTACAAGGAAAAATCAAAAGTGTATGTCAGTGAAACACATTAAAAATTTTGGCTTGTCAGTTATGTAATAATTAGGTAAGTACAAATACATATTTTTCTGTTCCTTACATCCCCCCAAAGCCATATGCCTCTTAGAGTGAGGTGGTGCAAGCAGAAATACCATTATTCTGGAAATGTATTTCTACCAGTAGAAAGAGTGAACATCAAAAGCCAGTTTCTACCCCGTGATATTGGGTCCTGGTCC
Organism: Cuculus canorus; assembly: GCF_017976375.1. Taxonomy (NCBI): domain Eukaryota; kingdom Metazoa; phylum Chordata; class Aves; order Cuculiformes; family Cuculidae; genus Cuculus; species Cuculus canorus. Next base: position 107,965,130 of record NC_071402.1, on the reverse strand, counting down.
TGTGGGAGGACCCGTGTCAGTCAGTCTGGCCCAGGAGCTGTGAAGGGAACCTTAATCCATCCTCACATCAAACATCCTGAAGAATCCTGAAAGAACACGGACTGGACAGGTGTAAAAGTGGCAAAATAGGAAAGCACATTCCAGAAATAAAACCCCCCACTTCTGATGAACCATTTGTGCTTATTCTTACAGTTGTCATATCTTGTAAAATGCATGCTGTGAAAAATTGCCATGAACTTTGGATTTTTTTCCAAACTGTCAAGTCTTTTCCAAAGTTCTGAGTAGGTTTTAGGCCTCCAGGTGGTCTTAGGGTCTGAGACAAAGTCATACCTATACTACGTTTGTTTTTCTGTATTCTCTGTTTAGCCTGAAGAAGAAAAAGCTTAAAGTGATGCATTCAATGTATATAAATAATTGAAGGGAGGGTGTAAAGAAGAGGGAGTCAGGGTCTTGCCAGTGGTAACTAATGACAGGACAAGAAGCAGTGGGCACAAACTGAAATACATGAAACACCACTTACAAGTAAGAGACCCTGGTTTTACTACTGAGTTATGACACAAGTAGCCCAGAGTAGTTGTGAAGTCTCCATCCTTGGAGATTTTCAAAATCAAACCTAACACAGCTGTAAATAACCTGCTCCAGTGGACCCTATTTGGAATATCCAACTCCAGTGGTGTCATAGTCAGCAATTCTGTGACTATAGCCAATGATCCATACCAAGGGAGATGCTCACTGATATTTAGCCAGTCCGTGAGAAATCAGGAATAAAGTTTGGGGTGAAAAGAGGAGGTAAATGTAAAAGGATAGTGAGGACTATCATTCAGAAGTCCTCGCGTTGGCCAGATACACGAGAAACACAAGTGAACAACAGACCTCAACAAGAAGCAGGAAGGAGGCAGGGACATGGCTGATCCAGAACCAAATTTTCTTTACAAACCCACCTGTCTGCCTCAAAACCTAAAGAACTGGAAAGGTCTGCTTAAGCTGCTGAGCCACCACTCCTTCTCCCTCCTCTTCTTCCTCTCAAAGTTCTGCTCTGACTGTTGGAGCCAATCTTCCTTTACAATTCCTGTTTGTGTAGACATAGAAATACTAAAATTATAAGGAAAGAATACTCAAGGGTCTCTCTATACCTCACTCACTGTGGATTTTAATGTTCAGATTAATTCAGACATTAATCCTTTTCTAAAAAAAAACCAACTCCTGCTCAAAAAACAGAGTACCAGACTTTCTTGCGATACCAAAGTGACCCAGATATGAGAGCAAAGACTCAGTTCACAAATGAACCAAAGAGAAAAAAGGGCTAAATTTGCACGTGTTGACAGATTCAATGAGTAAATCATAATAATTCTAAATGTCATCATAAATCTATGATCATAAGACATTCCAAAAGTGACAGATTACCCACTTATTTTTATGTTTGCAGCAAGTGGTTATCTCAGAAATCATCAATGGAAAAAAAAGAGATTGAGTGCATTGTAAAGCCAGATCTTCCTCAGATAACACAGATTTCATATTTGAACTTAATACTTGCAAAATTTCCCTTTGGTGTACACTAGATGTCAGAGTTGGACTGAGAGGATAAGCCTTTCTGCTCCATGACACAGCTCTATACATCCGATAGGATGCCATCAGCACAATTAGTTTTGTTTAGAAATTATTTTTGTGAAGGACCCACTATTTAGAAGGAACAGTCTGCATGAACATCCTCTCTCCTCAGCTTTGCATTTAGGCCTAAAATCACAGGCTGGGGTATCTTTCTAATACCAATTAGTATCTACCAGCATTCTTCACCATCCTCAGCTCCAGCAAAAATAAAATCTAAAAACCCCTCTAAACTACTTGGGTGAACAGATACTTGGTACAATATGAACTTGTCTGTAGAAAATTGAGAGCAAAGGCGAACCTGACCAGAATTACATTAAATTTCTAGAAGCCTTAGATGCTTCCTATGACGCCTCAGATAAGTAATTTTACTTCCTTGAGCCTTGACCGCACAGCAGTACAGTCAAGATGGCAACTTATTGTTTCTTCATTGCAAAGGACAGAGTGTGCACCAGGAGAGTAAAGACAAAATTCACTTCCTTTTGAGATACTATGACACTAAAACAATAATCCCAATAAATGGTCAATAATAATAAAAGGCAAAAAAAAAAAGTTCCCCTTTTAATTAAGCAACCCAGTAAGCCTGAAAGAGTACTATCCACTTGTCCAGAGAACAGTAACACCAGACGCTGTTAGGCAAACTGTTAACTAAAGGTATCCTAAAGGGAAGGAAGTTACACAGCTGGAAAACTGGTTTGGAAGGGCAGCATAATTTTCCTGTTTCATGCAGCCTATTAATGTAAAACATTTCATGGTATTCTACAAGGAAAATACAATTCTCAGGGAATTCCTAGAGATAAATTGCATTTTGTAGATGGTAGGCTTTGAAGTGCAATGTGCGTTGCACTTTGTTCAGGCACTGACCTAGTCCAGCTGCTGAAGTCACAAGTTCTGATGGTTGTTACAGTCAACAGCATATCAAACACAGAGTAAAAGAGATAAAAATAGCTGAAACAAGGTCACATCAGAGCAGTCAGGGAGTGGAGATAGCTAGAAAACACTGTTGAATAGTATCAGACCTGAGGGCAAGTGTGCCTGGAACTACAGTCATCCTCTCTAAGGGAGTCAGGGGCATCTGTAACGCCAGAAACATCCTGGCTCTTTTCATTCAACAACCAGCCATGATTTTAATGTGACTGTCACGTAGCAGTTCTACATACACCAAATGGCACAGTTTTGATATTGGACAAAGTTACGCAGCAGCAGCATATAAGAGTACGCGAATTCATAGCCAGTGAACTTTAGGAAATATATATAATAGAACTATTAGGTAGCAGGAATGCTTAGAGAGGGGTCAGCCTAGTTTTTATAGAAGAAATCTTGCCACAGAAGTCTTTTGAGAGCTCCTTCGATGAACAAAAAATAGCTTGCAGATTTTCATTTTGAGAATGTCCTAGTCCAAAGGCTATCAAAGGCACGGATTGAAAGACATGTGATCTTAAAATGAGTAAATAACTAGCTAGCAGTGCAGGAAAGGAAAAAAAAAAGAGTGTGATGAAAAGCATTCATAGTAAAGGAGGACTGTCCTCTCTGCTATTCAATGTGCCTATCCAGATGTGGTTTTAAAAAGGTGTGGATGGAAGAAGAAAACAAGCAGAGCACAGAAATGGAGGTAGAAGATGATGATGAAGAAAAAGAATAAGAAGATGAAGAGGAGAAGGAGGATGCTTACTTCAGTGTAATTGGCAAAACTACCAATTCAGTGTTGGTAAGAGCAGAATATCACATACGGGAGAGACAACCCCAATTCCCCACCTCCATGTGTGCATTTGAGCTATAAATTAATTAGGAATTATTATAGATAATTCTGCAGAATCTGATACTTAGCACTTAAGGGGGCTCAAAAAGGAAAGTACAACTTTAAAAACCATTAAGAAAGGTGTGGAAGGTGAAACAGAAATTGACGTTACATCATTTTCTAAATTTCTGGTATACCTTCATTTTGAGTACTGTGTGCAGCGCTCATCCTCTATTTTCAAAGAAATATTTAAAAAAAAACCCAGATAGAAGCACAACAAGGAAGATAAAAAGCAGAGTAGGATTTGTTGTGAGGAGAGTACAAACGAGATAGAATTCACTGGCTTGGAAGGGGAGAGTTGAGGTGGCACATAAATCACCAGAGGCCTGGAGAAAGAGGCCAGGGAGTTATTTGCCACTGCTTGTCACAATGTATAATCTAGGGCCAAGAAGAACTTTCTCAGTGGGGGCATGTGCAGCTGTGAAACTCAGGCCCATGGGACACCGTGCACCGAAAGAACACATGGGATCTAACTCAGATAGATTATGCCACAAAAGACAATCAGTGTTGTTTATCATTCAGCAGAGTTTGTGCAAAACACCATTTTAACAGTGTTATACCTTCTTTTTCCCACTGAGTGAAGTAAGAGAACTCTTCGTACTCCAGCACCCTACCTTCATCCTCCTGAATATCCAGCACTCTGACAGGAGGGCATATATTCTCAGTACAGCTAGGCAAGAAGAAACTTTCCTGTGCCGCCTGAAATAGGATTTATTACCTTACCTGCAGTAGAGAAAAGGTGACATTAAGAACACCATAGGGAGCTGAACAATCTAGGAAAGCATTGGCTTCTTTAATTTTACATGACATAGAGGTATACAGTTATTTCTATTATGGTAACAGCCCAATATCTTAGAACTAAGGGGGCATATATTGCAGTAATAAGAATGCTGTTGAGAACATTTCTAACAAAATGTCCATTATGTTGTTTAGCTAAATCATACACTTGCTTTTATCCAGAAAAACAGCTACTGTACAATGCAGTAAGGCCTGTGCAATGGTTACACAATGTCCTCCATCTGCCTGGGAGGAGTGACATTCCTGAAGAAGTCTTTTTATCTCTTATGCTACTTCCTATTCCAGCTCTGGGAAATATGTTGGATCTTCTTCATCCTTCCCCTCTGGTCAAGCAGCTTACATTTCACTGGATATTCCTCTGATTTCTTGTAGAAGGCTGGGAAATAGTCTCCTGAGCTGTGAGTGGGCCTCTTGAGGTGATGCAGCTGAGGCTTGATGGCTGGCAGTGACAAAGGAAGAACAATGATTGTTACCATGCCTAGCATTCATTTGCTGACCGACAAGAAATGAATTCCTCAGAATCTTCGTCCATCCCACTCAGCAAAGCCTGTTTACGCATCTGTGCAAAGGAAGGTTTCTCAGCCTGAGATCCAGGACTCTTTTGGGGTTAATAGGTAGTCACAGAGGGCTAGGAACAATTTCAGGAAAAAAAAAAAAAAGATGCGAAAATATAATTCATAAATATAGATGTAAAATTCTAGAATGAAACACAGGACATATCCAAAATTGAACTTTGGGCAATTAAGCACTTCGGAATACTTGATCTTGAAATCATGCCCTTATTCAGACATCCCAGAAGACTACGCATACACAGGTGAATCCCAAGGAACATTCTCAAGATTAGGAAAAAACAACTTGAACAGATGATGAAAGTGTCAGAAGTCTAAATGAAGAAGAAACTTTATAGTTACTTACCTACATGTAGGTAAAGACATCACCGTTTTCAAAATACCATTGCACAGGGTCATTTTCAGACAATAGATCAGGACTGAGGCCACATTTCCCATAATTCAGGAATAGATAGATCTGAAGGGTTTCATATTATTTTCTGGTAAACTACAGGGCATTTTGAAAGTCGCAAGTGGGCTATATACCGTTCTCAACTTCTCGAGTCTTTATTTTCAACTATGTCTTGCTTTCTTAGATCTTTACATAAGTAGAATAAAAAATGCGACTGTGACCAAAATGTATTCTTATTATGCTTAATTATTATTTGCAAAATAACCCAGCAATGTCAATAATTAGCATAATAACCACTTTAAAGGAAAAGTCATCGTTCTCAGTATTAATCCTAAGAAGTGAAAGGTTTCCCTGTGTGATCTAGCTAACATCAAACAGTCATACTTTCATCTCATTAAAATCCTTGAGTGATTAATCATATTCTAAAATGTCTTGGGAAACAATAAAAACCCTATGGATTTCATAAACTTTAGAAAGACACATCCATAATTCTGCATAGTCATAATCTTTCTTGTTCTCCACTACACTAGATTGACATTCATTAAAAGCTTGAAAAATATCCAGGTGAGTTAGTGTTCTTTGAAGCATTACACTTTTCAGATTAATTCAATTTTCCATACTCAGCATGGATTCAGCCAAATGCTATTGTATTTTTCATTGCTCAGCATGGAGGAATATTTATTGTTAACTGGAATTTTACTGGAGTTGTTGCCATCAGAGATGACTTGGCTAACAAGTTTAAGTAGGTTTATCCAGAACACTGACAGTGCTGTTTATCATCCTCATAAAGGAGTTTACAAAGGGGATCCATGACATTTCATTTCTTCAGGCTTTAGTTATTTAGAGTGATGAGGAGAAGATTCTCTCTCCTCTAGAACTCTAGACTCCCAGATCTCTCACTGACTTCTTGTGTGGTCTGGATTTAACATTCACATAAAAATGAGAATACTTTCCCCAGAGGGTTTTTGTGGGCTTCAACAGGCTATGATTCTCAGGAGTTACATACATAGAGTTACGAGCGTTTTTAGTCCTGATGCCAACATAAATTTCCTTTTTTTAATTAGGGAAAATAACTATTTTTTTAAGATCACAGCTATCATCAAGAGAGTGAAAGCAGAGAATGGGTATTTGGACAGTGCCAGTGTAGACTAGAATAGTTACACAAGTCACGTAATTCAAAGAAACTATCTGTGTGCTATTTAGACACTGATTTAGCAGGGAGGCTGAGTGCATTAGTGGCTTTGTTTGCTCTGGCCAGCAGAACATGCAACCCAGGATCTTACAGAATAGCAGCTGTGCAAATATCAGATTTGTCTAGGAAGGCATCCACCTAGTATTGCTTCTTATCCTTGCTTTGACACTACTCTTCTTTGATTCTTGAGAGGGGTCAGGACTCCCTCTAGCTGCTTGGTATAAACACCTGCCCTATGTCAACATTATGCCTTGATTTGCTTAAGATACAATGATCGCTAGTTTCAACAAAGCAAAGCGTAAGGTCATACACCTGGATCGGGTCAGTCCCCATTTTCAGTACCCGATGGGAGATGATGTGATTGAGATCAGCCCTGCAGAGAGGGACTTGGGAGTGTTGGTCGATGAGAAGCACAACATGACCCGGCAATGCACGCTTGCAGCTCGGAAGGCCAACTGTACTCTGGGCTGCATCAAAAGAAGCGTAGCCAGCAGGTCGAGGGAAGTGATTCTGCTCCTCTATTCCTGCCTTGTGAGACCTCATCAGGAATACTGTGTCCAGTTCTGGAATCCTCAACATAAGGAGGATATGGAGCTGTTGGAACGGGTCCAGAGGATCACTACAAGGATGACTGGAGGGCTGGAGCACCTCCCATACAAGGACAAGCAGAGAGAGTTGGGCCTGTTCATCCTGGAGAAGAGAAGGCTCAGAGGAGATCTCATAGCAACCTTCCAGTACCTGAAGGGGACCTACAGAAAAGATGGGGAGGGGCTATTCATAAAGACTTGTAGTGATAGGATGAGGGGAAATGGATATAAACTGGAGAGGGGCAGATTTAGACTGGACATTAGGAAGAATTTCTTCACCGTGAGAGTAGTGAGGCACCAGAACAGGTTGCCAAGGGAAGTTGTGGATGAACCATCCACAGAGGCGTTCGAGGCCAGGTTGGATGGGGCCTTGGGCAGCTGCTTTAGTGGGATGTCCGTGTCCATGCAGGGAGCTTGTAACTAGGTGATCTTTAAGGTCCCTTCCAACTCTAACTGTTCTATGATTCTATGATCATGACTAATGAAAGAATGAATGCCAGAGCTGCCATTCAGTAGAAAACTGCAAAAGAAAACTTAGCATAGACTGCCAGGAAGATCTCACCCAGCACTAGTCCTTAGGTTCTGCTTGTAGCACCACAGTTCAGAGCTTCCAACATCATACCACCTTAGGTCCTTCCTGAGGAACACATACCATTAACTGATGTCCATATTTTCAAAGACTTTTTCTAGCAGAAAACAGTGTTAAGCTTCTGATCTGCTTCTAAGTTTTTGATAAAACTCTGTAGGTTGGTTCTGATGCACCTTAGCTATTGTGTCACAGTGGGGCAGGATTTGAGAATATCTGCAAACACCTTTACAGCAAATCAACTAGCAGGTTTCAGAGTACAATGCAACTTGCACAGTGCTTATACGAAGGAACAAGAATTGTTCATTTCCCCATCCCTCTCTCCTCCACCGTGTGCAACACAAAAGCAGACAACCATGCTCCAAGCAACTCCGATGGGATTAATAGCTTGAGGAACTGCACCAGAAGCTATTATGTAGTAGTAGCAGTGATGGATGCTCCTATAAACAGATGCAGCCAACACATTTGAGAGTGGTTTGGAAGCAGAGGAACATACATAGGAGAGCAGGTGAACAAACATGTTTGCAAGAGTTTAAACCATTTATCCATGACTCAAGAAACCACAGGAGAATCAAATACTGCCACAAGTTCCACCCTTTAAACTGATTTTAAGATGTGCTGTGCATCCACTGAGTAAGGTCAACATCTGAGGCCATCAAAACCCAATGTGGATGATCACTTGAACCAACAGTCCAGACAATGGCAGGAGCTTCATGGATAATCTGAACAGGAGAAAAACATTTTGCTGAGGAGCCTGCCCTCTGTAATTCAAGTGTGACGGACATTTCACATGAGCCTGAAGCCACGGAATGCATCACCACAGTCCACAAGGATTATTGTACACTATAGTTAAAATTTTAGTTGGTATTTTCCCGATTCCACTGACTTCTCTAGAAATATAATGACTTGCGATAGCTTTGCCCTGTTGCAATTCAAAGGAAATGATTGCTAATGATGCTTACTGACAAAAAACTTTTATAGTCATCTTGAATATTTCAAACTACTAAAACCTATTGCAACTCTTCTTGTTACACAGCAATTCCACTCTGATCAGACAACAGAACAAGACATGGCAAAACACTAATATCCTTTTCTTTTCCTTCTAGAGCATTTCCAAACAGACTGTTACAAATATTTCCATTAGTTCAAAAGACACGTGCCTTCTAAAAAAAAACAAAACTGAAATGTCATTTTCTTTAAAGTCATTGCTACAGTCACTGAGTAAATTGCACAGGTTTTACTCATGGACAAACATGGTAAACAAGTTGCCTCTGATAAAAATTAAGACCAGTCAGCTGAGCAGTCACATCTGATAAGTCATAGAATCACTAAGGCTGGAAAAGACCTCTAAGATCATTGGGTCCAAGCATCAGCCCAACACCACCACACCTACTAAATCATGTCCTAAAGTGCCAGGTCTACACACTTTTTGAACACCTCCAGCGACGGAGATTTCACCACTTCCCTGGGCAGCTGTTCCGATGCTTGACCACACTTTCAGTGAAGAAATTTTTCCTAGCATCCAATCTAAACCTCCCCTGGAACAACTTGAAGCTATTCCCTCTCATCCTAACACTTGTTGCTTGGAAGGAGAGGCCAGCACCCATCCCTCTACAACCTCCTTTCAGGTAGTTGTAGGCAGTGATAAGGTGTCCCCTCAGCCTCCTCTTCTCCAGGCTAAACACCCTGTTCCCCAGGGGCCCTGGCACACCATGAACAAGGCATTAATGTGTTCCCTCACTGAATCAGCTGTGGTTAGTGGCCTGTGAGGACAACCTGAAGACAGACCTTCTGCCATCTCTCCTTGTCCCTCAATGTCCTGCAGAGTGGCTTCAAATTTTGCCTTCAACTACTATGCAGGCAGGAAAAGGAAAATCCTAGGAGAAAGACAACAGGAAAGAGGAAAGGCTTTTATGATCAGTAAAGCTGATTTACAGATTTAGCCAAAAAATTCACCAGTGAGATGAGGGAACTATTTCATCAGGCATTTTCACTGCAAGATGACTCAGCAAAGCTAGGGACACTGGTGTTCCTAATTCAGTATTCTGCTGTTAAATCAAGGGGCACATCCAGGAAGGATTTTTCTTTCTACTTTTTGTCCCTTTTGCTAACAGGGGAAGTTTTCTGCTGTAATTATCAGGAATGTCTGCAAAACAAAGGAGCAGGAGCACAAAAGAGAACATGCTCAAGAAATGTTCTAAACTTAGAGAGAAACAGTTTCCTAGGAGTGTAAAGAACATCTGTGTGTTTATATAAAATTCACTGGTCTCTCCAACAAGATACCTGGAAGAGAGGGTCCAAAGACAGCTTTTCTTGGGCAGTCACCATGACATGAGCTGAAGGTTTAGTAATTAATTGTGATTTATCTTTTTTTTCTGCCCAGGTAAGCTTTTTAGTCCTCTGAATGCATTTTATGCTCCTCTCTGCAAGCTGCCAGCTCCAACATTAAACCCAATGTGACAACACAAACTCTGCAAGTCTCTGCTGCATAACATTGCACAATATCCAACTTTCAGGAATATGAATGTGTACCACAGCTTTTAGCAGACTGTGTGGCCTCATGGACATTAGCTCTGGCACAGAGAGAGGACGGTTGAGAGGGCTGGTTTCAGTCATGGCCTAAGAGAAGAGTAACAGCACAAAGCTTGTTCTTGGTGGCTGAGTGGCAGAGGAGTTGTCAGGGGTGCCCAGCCCATGTCCAGTGCATGACTACCAAGGGTAGGGTCAGCCCTCTGGGGCTCCTGGGCACAGGGACTGTCTTAGGGCCAGCAACCCACAGATCTCAAGGATGCTAGGCAGGGACAGCGGGTGGGGTTTTGCATGGGTGGCTCTGTCATCCCTATGCCACAATGCCACCACCCAGCAATGCAGTTCTCTGGCTCTCTTGAAGACTGCAATCTTATAGTGGGAGTGAGCTCTGCTCTTCCCTTGGCTCCATTTCCCCAGCGGTTCTTGCCTGTGTAAAACAGCCTGTGCTTGGAAGTGGTCCAGGCTTTCTGCACCATCAGGAGTTGCTACTTTCCAGCTCTCCCTGTGCACAAGTGCAGGGCAGACATGAAGGTACCTTTTATGCATCAGTGAGACCAAGAAACACAGTGACAGAGCAAGTTTGGAAGGCAAAAGTATGTTTGCCATAGATACATATCATCCTTTGGGAAATACCCCATGGTACCACATATCCCTTCTACCTCCTCTTCTTCTTTTGGGTGGTTGGTCCTGATCTTCATTGCTCACATTCTCATTCCTTAGGAAACAGGGACAAGATCCTGCACAAACACGTCAGTTCTTGACAGGCTTGCTTCTTCAGAACTGAGACAATGGAATAAAGCTTCCCCCTTTTTTTAAAGAAGCTGCATGGAATTTGCAGAAAATATAAGACTACACATTTTTTCAATAAGAAAATGTGTATGTATTCTTACTACAGACTGAAAATATTGCACTATTATGCACTTCCCATCACATACTTCAAATAGCTGCATGGGAAGTGCTGATTTACAAACCATACCATAGCAAACTGTTTGCTGTGTAAGCCACAGTAATAGAATATGGGTAGGAAGATATCAGTGTTAAACAGACAAATAGAAAAAAAATCTGGATTCCTAAACCAATTGATGCCAAATATACGTTGACATGGGAGGTGCCTTAACAAAGAGAGAGTCAAAACACAGATAGGTATAAAGATGTCTCCAAAACCTCCCCAAAAATCAAGACCTCTAAATGCCACCTGCAAGAAAATCCTTGGTGAAAACACCTGAAGTAGTAGCTTCCCCTATAAATGCAAATACAAGAATTTAACAGCTGCTGGGACTCTATAAGACAGAAATAGCAATATATACAGGTTATACCTGCTGTCACTGCCAATCATGAGAAACTTCAGAGGTTAAGAGGATGCATTTATGATACTTCCGTTTCCATGTTTTCTATCTATGCCTATCTATTTCTAAATGCTTCAGTTTGGATACCTGGGAATCCTCATATGACGCGAGCATGCCGCTCAGAGTTCTAAACTTTACTTTCATCAAATGGTCATTCTTATTCTCGAGTAGGACAGTAATCTATAGAGCACATTGTTTCTCTAAGGGATTATGGTATTTTGAACTCTTTCACATTCTTGCTTGTTCTTTTCCTTACTTACTGCCAAGCAATGGCTGCAGCTGTGTCTGGGGAAACAATCTGCTAAGATGGCAGCTGTGAAATAGCATCACGCTATGAACAGCTTGGAGAACTGAAACAGCACAGAAATGCTACTGCACACGGGCGTCTATATATGGGTGTCTGTATACCTCATCTGCTGGCACAGCAGCCACTGAACTAAATATCAATAGTAAAACTTTTTCAGTACTTTGCTTAAGGTTTGGGGCTTTTTCCTTAGTGATTTATTTTTGTCCTCCTTGAGACTTCTTCTTTTACCAACTGTGAATTATACATATGTGAGTGCTCTTGTACACCCATGTGCCAAGATACTATCTTGCCAATTTATTCACACCGAGCCATGGTTTTGTGTAACTGCTTTGTGTTACTCTTTCTCTCTTCTGACAGTTGTGTAGGACAAAGATGAAGAGATTAAGAAAATGGTTATCATGGTGAAATAGAGACAGCAGGATTTGGTAGGTGGGAAAGGCACAAAAAAGCTATGCTTGGGTTCCTTCTACATCAATGTCCATGTGATAAAGGCCCAAATTATTTGCCAATTGAATTAAAACAATTTCTAACACTCATGCTATAAGCCACAAAACATAAGGCATTTGTTTAAAAAACTTGAAATGTGGCAAAGACCATTGTCCTGGAGACAAGTCGCCTGTTCATATCCATCTCCCAAACAGCAGGCACTGTGAATTCCTGTTTCTAAAGCTGTGCCTATAAGCGAATTAGAGTGAGGTGGTACCGACTGACCTGGCAATGTAAGGTGGTTTCCCGAGGAACCTGAGCCTGGTAAGTCAGCTGAACATCGTGCTGGACCTTTAAAAAGAAAGAGTAGTTTCAGCAGAGAAGGAGAAACAGTAGTCCCATCAGCCATGAAAATGTTTTTTGTAGTGCTGTCACCACTGCGAGTTGTTTACAGTCATGTTTCTGCCATTTCTTATCCGTAGTTTTAGGTAAAAAACTGTGAAAGCAGTCTTACTTCTGGGGATTTCTCCATCACAAGGACTCAATATCGAATGCATCTTCTTTTTATCACTTACCGGATTTGGGTGGAGATACTGGGTCATTGATCCTGGAAGCTTCATGATCTTAAATTTTGGATCTACGAATTGTTGCCAGCTCAGCTCTCAGAAAGCTTTCCTTTTAGCTACCTCTGTGTCCTCAAAGAACTGGCAATCACCAGTTTTATTGCTTGGCGCAGCTCTGAAGGCAGTTGTATAGTACTTACTTTGCTTCGGTGGTGGTTCAGCAAGCAGCTGGTATCACATTGGGAACCACTGGTTCGTAATGGCTCCAGATGTTTAGGTCACTGGCTATATGCACCAGAGAAGGGAAGCGTACTGTGTTTGCAAGTGGAGGTGAGTCACCCAAATCATCAGAAGCCTTTTCCAAACTATGTTTTCTGCCCTCATGCTCATGTGGCAGTCAACATTTTTTTATTTGAAGATTACAGTCTACTACATCAATATCCTTAATATCTAACAGAAACTGGCAGCTTGGTTTCATTTCTGTCTGCAGGATTGGAGGTACATGAAGAGCTCAAAGCAAGCTAGTAAGGTATAAGAATACAAGCAGGCACAGTGGTGAACACATTGCATGTTCTTCAGGAAATCAATACCAGTGAACCTCCCAGAGAGGAAAGGAGTGAATTAAAACCCGAGGCAAAAAGGAAACACACGAAACCTTTCATACTGGTATTGACTGTCTGAACTTTACATCCTCCTTGGAGAGAATGACTCAGTCTCTGCCATTGTTTATCATTAGTTGTTCCTCTTTTAAGAAAAAGATCAAATAGAAAAACTGTAGCAGTATGGGAAAATTCTGGTCGTTGCTCGTGTAGTGTGATGACTACAGCACAGACACTTCTGAAGTCTACCTGTGGAATAAGCTACTTTGTAGAAGGTGTTACTCAGAGATGTAGCTGTGAAAGGAGGTCTGTAAGCAATACTGGAGCACAGGACACTAGTCCTGTGTGATCAAAACATAAAAAAATAATAATCAAGCAAGTAAGTGTTCAAGTGGGCATGAGTGTGGCATGCTGTTGTTGGTATAGATGGTCTTATGGGTTATGATTTCAGCCAAAAGAGAAAATGGGAAAGCTGAGATTGACATGTCTAATGCCCAAACAGATAGAGATGTACCTTAGGTTCCTTAAATAAGCTATTTGAGTTCTCTACCTCAATTTCCTTGTCTTTAGAAATTTGGTGATGCCACGACATCCTCCTTCTCACAGTGACAAGTGGTAAGCAATGACTGCTGTCCGAGCAATGTTCCTACTGCACTTACAAAAAAAATAGTTAATTCAGGGAGCTGAATGTTGGAAAGCAAACAGCAACTGCCACTCCTGGATCAGATGTAGAAAGCATCAGAACAAAATGAACCCTTTTTGGACTTTAATTGAAATGGAGCAGAGACCTCATTGTTTTTATTTGGTAATAGGATGAACATACATGAACTCACTTACAGAAAAATTGGAATGTTGAAAAATGTTTAATACACTTAGAGACCACAAGCCTCTTCTTTCAAATAAGGAACTAACAATAAATACATATAGTTTAAAATTATTCTCAGAACAGTTGAGAATACTTGGCATTACATGGCATTCTTCATTTTGGTTCTGCTTTTTTTTTTCTCATGAGTCTTAACAAACCAAATATGGGGTTTTTTTTGGTACCCTACCAACCGAGTCCTAGGAGCAAAACTCGCATTGAGTTTTTCTTTCGTCTTGGATTTTAACTTGTTTTCTGTCCCCTGGTGCAAAAAAGCATAACAACCTGCCTCTTTCTTCCTTGAAAAACATTAGAGAACAAGTGTCTGTGGTTTATTTTAGTTCAGTTCAAGAATGACAGTTCAAGACTCTAAAGTATATGTTCAACTTCATACATAGAATTCCCTGCAGAATGCCAGCTGAGAAAAGGTTATTTTAGAAGAACACGATCCTGGAGTTTGGTTAATTTTCCCCTTATCTTTCCTGGTTTAGCATTTATTAACTTTATTTAGGACCCATCACTGTAGGGTTAACCACAAGAGCAATGAAATCTACTGTCACAGATAAGCCACAAGGTTCACCCTTCCTCCCTGCTGAAGTTAATCAGTGTGCTAGGTTATAACTTTAAATGCCTACACAAAATAGCATCATCATAATGGAAAGAGATATATAGTCTTGTTTTAAGACATTGTGGTGGAAGCAGTTCCTACCACAGCAAAGGAAGGCAGTACCACCCTGATGCATTGGCTTTACACAGGCTTCCCTGTGTGTAGTTTGCTGTATATGTTTTTGTTATGCAGTCTTTGGCCCCAGATGCTGTGGTGGGACCAGCAAGACTTTGCATGCAACTTCCTTTGATTTCAGTGCAACTAAAAGAGTGATCAGGACCTGTGTGATATTTTGCTCTAAGCTGATGTTGCAAATACAATGGCTTTTGTCTGTTGGGGAAGAACAGGGAGGAGAAAAGGGAAGGGAAATATTCCCATGAGAATCTGGGCCTGCAGACAACCAGAAGGTCTGGTAAAAACCCAACAAGAACCCTACAATAAAAATAGCAAATATTTAAAAAAATTGCATATAAAAGTGTATAAAAATATCATCCAAGCAAGAAGAAAAGGAAAATGCTCACTCTGTCATTCTACTGCTAGGTTTTATCACTAGAAAACTCCAATGGCCATAAGTAATTTCGTTCGATATATGCATTCATATGACCACTGTCAGAGACAACAGGATTATGTAAATTCCTCCTACCACTGGATAGTGTTATGAGTACACAGCAGCTGATACATATGCATTTGGAAGAAATCAAAAGAATACAAAATGCCAAGACTGTGCTGTGAGGCTTGTAAGTGAGTGCTTAGGTATGAGGGCAAATAAATTCACTAAAACTGAGCTTGAAGTCCTCAGCCAGCTTGCCTGGAAGCAGTTCCATTTTCTTCTACCTGACAGTCAAGTCACCAGAGCAGGGAGAACTGACGCCTTGAAGACAGGCATGTATCCTGGTCCTGCTTGGGTACAGATCTGAATCTTCTGCACTTCCCAGGGATCAAAAGGGACATTGCAGCAACTTGAAGACAGTTTCAGCAGGTGGAAATGCCTGGCCAGTGTTTCATTGTAACAGAAAATAATGGCATTGGCATTGGTCATCTGCCCAGCTCCTGCTTTGATCACAGTACTCAGACAGGGAAAGGGTTGCCTGGGACTGCAAAATTTGTCTAGCTGTGGAGGCAAGGGGAGCACCACATTAGTAGGTACACCTGACAATAAGCTCAGACTGCAGCAGACCTACTGAAGTTTGTGGGTAACACGAGTGGAAAAAAAACCTCTCTGTATCCACTTTGGAGGGAGCTGTATTTATGCATTAAAATGTGAGAGCATGGTTTTTCACTCCTTTTGACCTGGACAGCATTGATACCCACTCTATGGAGCAACTTACATGGAATCGGTGCCACAGGGCTCAATCTCCCCCAATCTGTTCCTGTTTTCGATTGCTGACTGCACCAGAACATCTCTGAGATCAGCACCAGTTCAATACATGCAAAAGCACAGGATCCCTCTGTTGCTTTTTAATTATTGGATACGGTAATGGATTAAAAAAGAGTAAGAGAAAACGACTTGATTATGTTGTCATTTACTGAGTATAAATGGCTAACACATGGTTTTCATCATCAGAGGATGATGAGTTTCATCATAATAAAATGAAATGTGAGGGGAAAGGAGCCAACAGGAAATATTCAAGACTATCTCATGAGTTCCTGGAGGTAGGCCAGCTTATTCTGGTTGAAGCAAAAAAAGTACTGTTTTTGCAGGTTCCATCATTTCTAATTTGACTAGATTATTGTGTTTTCAATTAAAAGCCATGTTTGGGACCTGCTATAGAATTTGCAAAAACTATCAGCATAAGTATTTAACTTTAGCTAGGTGAGCTCATGGACCTTCTGATTACAAAGCGTCACAGTACTACCAGCAATCTAGTTTTAAATATTTTTACTTCCAGACTAAGCTTGTAAGACTTTGTAAGTACATATGCAAATATTTGCATATTCAAAGGGTAGGTTGCAAAACCACCACCATATATCATTCTTCTCTGGCATAAGCAACTACATTTCAGAAGATTTCTCTCCAACTACAAAATTTATGCTTGAAAAAAGAAACATTGAGAAAAAGGATTTTGCCTCCTTCATTTATCCATCAGGAGCCAGACTCCCAAATTCCAGATTAATTCTGGTGCCAAAACTCCTACTGTATAAATACATGGTGCTATTGCATAGTTTTATGTGTACATAACATATATAGCTGGAGCTATATAAAAGACCGCACATTCAGATAAGCATTGCTCTGCCTAGATTGACTACTCTCAAATATTTTTGGTCAAAAATTGCAAATTCCTCTTTTTAATCTACCACCTATTTTATCATCAGAAAAAAAAAAGTTGTCTTCTGCCGTCTAATTTTTTTCTCAAACATGGAAAACAGTGACATCCATCATCTTTTTATAATTAGAAATCCAACCATATCAATTTGAAAAAAGAAATATGGTGTAGTTGGTTGACTTAAGCATTTTGAGAGGATGCATCACAGGTTTTCACATTTTAAAAAGACTAATTTAAAAATAAACATCCCTTCTTTCACATGTGTGAACACTTCTTGCATGTTATCACAGAAACACACAGTTCAAATCACTGATTAAGTCCAGCCCAGAGAACAGTAATTCTTTGAGTGTTTAAACAATGAACAGGATAAAAACAAATGGCTTGTTTTTCTTTCTCTTTTTTTTTTTTTCTTTTTTCATCATAAGGTGTCCAGGAGTTCAAGGACTACATCACCATGAGTCAAAGGTCTGCTAATTTCCTGGACATCAGTCTCAGTAAAAGCAAAAAAACACTGATAGGGATATGTGCAAAGGGATCCCTCCCTATTTTAGGAGGGTAAATTGTCTGGATTCAATCTCTCAAGTTAGACAGTAGTTTCTGAGAAGCAGAAGACACCCGGTGCTCTTCCAGCACGGCAGAACTTTCTGAGAGCACCAGCAGCCCCTGTGCAAATGGGGAGGAAAGCTGTCTTTATTGCACAGCTTCCCAGCCTGTGCCACCCTCTGTAAGATACACTCTGGCACTCTTTGTACCTACTGGTAGGCACTCCCAAATAATTCTGCAGAATTCAGCACAAGGCCAGCAGTATGGTCTCTGTATTATCAGAATTTCTGAGTTATTCATTGCTTGTAGAGTCCTACTGAGAATGGAAAAATAAGGTGCCCAAAACCATAATTTCTATACATCTGAGGAAAGTCAGGTAAGGGTGTTAAAAACAAATCCTTTCTCACTCTACAAACATAGGGCATTAGCTGATGAACACCTAATGCTTTTCCACTTTTTTTTTGTTTGTTTCCTTTTGTGCAATAAAATAAGAGAAAGCACTTCTGTAATTTTTTATAAAAATTTATTATTTTTTTACACAATTGCACAGTGGCTGATCTCTAGTTAAACTGGGAGGTGCCTAAACATACCATTCCTTGGCTCACAATGCACTAGCACAGTGCTGCAGAGTGTTCTAGGGAGGTGGAGGAGTGGAGCAGGGGAATGTAGGTGTGATTCTGGGAGGGAACTCTGCGATAGATTCTTTCATCTGGCTTCATACTATTTAGATTTCTAGATTTCACTTTCTCTTTATATAATTCTAAGCTAACAGATTTCATGGGGATTTTTTTTACACGACAACAAATAATTCTAAAAAATGCTGGTAACCCACTGCAGCTTATTGAAATTATTTTAAAAGAGCAGGAGAATATTTGAGCTAGCTCTGACAACCTGTAAATTGCAAAACATTTTACTGCATACCTGCGTGCAGAGGTCAGTAACTTTGAGCGTTGCACCTCTTCTAGAATGGCAGCTCTGACTTGCAGTCCCCAAGGGACAGCAAATCCACTACTTCCCTTATTAGCTCCTGCTGGTGGTGAATTACCCTAGCAATCAAAGAAAAACACTTTCCAGCCTGATTTCACACCTTTGTGCCAGTGCATGAGAAACAAGAATGGAGCAGCTGTGAGTTAAGCAGTCTGGCTTCACTGTCTGAAAGACGTCACTCCCAGAAGGAAATAAAATGTATATCAGAAGCAGGTTAAAAAAAAAGTATAGATTATTTTTTTAATTATTATTATTATTGTATTGTGCATAATCTAAGGCATCTTTAGTCACTGTACATTAGGTAAGGGTAAATTAAAAAATATTGACTAAATCATCCTGCATCTCTGACCAAACACTAGGCAAGGGTATGTTCCCCCTGACTTCAGGGAGGTGTCTGAGTCACCACTGCAGTATTTAGTTCTGCATTATTGATATTTCATTACTGTGCCTTCATAAAGCCTCTTCAGGACTGGAATTTATATTCTATCACTCTTATCTGGCCCGAATGCTGACGAAGGGGGAAGAAGGGGAGGTGGAAAAGTGCTACGTGGTGACACAGCCCTCTGCCTGTCACACAATGTGGAGTATGCTCGGCACTGACTGTGGGGCCACTGTCCTCCCAGCACCCCACTTTCCTCTGAAAATCTACCTGAGAGCTACCATTAAACCAGGAGCTCACAAATGGGAACACCACATGCCCTTGTATTTACTCTGTTTAATTGAGCTGGTTCAGTGAAGCCAACTGCGAGTTCTAAGTACTGCAAGAGTTATTTCTGTGCTTCTTCATTCTGAAAACATGTGATTGAAGTGCAACCTTTTTCACAGCATGAACCTAATCTAAATCTCTGGCTTTGAACAAACTCATACTCTAGTGTCCGAAAAAAGAACTCAAGATGTCTCTAGCCTCAATAATCAAAACCCCAGATACAAACACTCCTGAGTGAGAAGGTACTAACGTTTAAATGTGGATTTACACTGAGCTCACTGCTGTGGTTTTTGCTAGTGTTGTGGGAGGCTCATCCCTGTACATGCACAGTTCAAGCAGGAACAGAGATGCAAATGCTAATATAGGCTGCTGGTTAAGTCCTGTGCTTTTGAACACAAAAAGGACACACCAAATATTTATCTCCCTAAGCCAATGTATTGCATGTTCTCTACATAGCAAAGAGCCATGGCAGCAGTCTGATTCCTTGTAAAATACATATAGAAGTAATACAGCAAGACCTCATCCTGAACAAGAAGGAATTAGGGAAAAAAACTGTTGTATGTTTATGTGCATGTGCGTGTCTTGGTTTCCAGATAGACAGGCAAAATTCCTTACAATTAACTGGATCCCTACCAAGATCCCAAGCCAGAAAAGCACTTGCATACATATTTGATGTTTCTCATACAAAGATACCTTTCTGAATCAAGGCCTGAGTTAGTTTTTAACATTTCTTCTTTAAAATGAGCCAAAATGAAGGCTACTTTCCATGCATCTAACTCCACTGTATGAGTCAGTTTAATCCACAGACTCCAGCAGTGTATTTAGGACACACTGTTTCATTTTGATTTTGTTTGTTCACACTTCTCCAGCAATATTTTTCTTTTTCTTTGGCGTTCATTCAGTTAGCGGTGAAAGAAAGACCATATTGAGACAAAAGTAAGAATTGATCCATGTGATTCCCTGCTGCTCTTCTCCACTTTGATCATCAGGTCAGACAAAGAGCAGTTACTACTAGCCTATGGACAAATGTGGGAACAGCTCATTATCTGTAATCTCAAGTTAAGGCAGGCACTTCAAGCAGTACATTAATACATGCTCTCAGAATCTGACAACAAAATTTGCCCCAAGGGAACATCACTTTCATTGACTATTCCTTTCCTATTACTAAATGCAAAACCAGAACAAAATCAAGGGTTGAGTGAGTCTGCCTGCAGTAAAGAAACAGCAACAAAAAAATTCTATTATTGCATGGTAAAGACATCAAACCCTAGCAAAGAGTCAAATGACTTTCCAAATTCCCCGTTGTTATTAATAAAATCTTCTGCAGCAAGTGTAAAACTGATGTCAAATTCTGCCTACCACAGATTGGAAAAGTCTCTCAGGGAAAAGAAAAAGAATAAAAGTGAATTATCTTCAAGTTTTGGGTTCTTGTTTGTTTTGTTTTGTTTTGAACATTCTTTTGCATCATCCTAACATTGGTTTCACAACCTGAGACACGGTAAAGGGCAATATTGGCTTTAGAAGATGACTCTTATGCTTGACCTGTCCAGAAAAATGGAATCGTTTGCATCAGGAAATCACACTTGTTTTTTTTTTTTAACAAAAAAATTTCCAAAACAACAAAAAAATGCACACATACACGAACAAACAAACAAAAAAAATTAAAACGGACCCAAAAAACAAGGCCCCCACCCTGGAACCCAGAGTCATTAACTGTGAAATAACCAGTGGGAGGAGGAGTGTTGTTTAATGCCTTCCCCAGAAACTGGTCTTTGCTGAAGGAGGAGGAGAACAGGAATGAAGAAGCTCAGCTAAAATGATGAAAGAAATTTGCAGTCTCTTTTTTAATATATTTTTACTCTTCTGTATCTGGAAAAAAAAAAGAGAAAAAGAAAAGTGTCAAATGCAGCCTTTCTCCCGGTTGTCCAAGCAGCAGGTAATCTGAGAAAGAAAAGGAAGGGTATCAGTTTAGAGAGCCTCATTTCCTCCAAGCCGTGCAGCTTTGCTTAACTGTTGAAAGGCTGCAAGGTGAGGTGCACCAAAGCAATACTTCTTACTGGCTTGACTGTCTTCTGTCCTACACAAGGAGAAATCCATCACTTTCTGACTAATCCAGTGGAAATTCAAGCTTTGGTATCAATGGGATCATGTAACAGAATCCAGCATGCTTAGGTCCCATTGGGTTTCTTTGCTGTAGGGTTCTCTGATCACGTCGTTGAGTAGCGTGGTAAGTACCATTTTGCTTATGAAAACAACTATGTTGTACATGTGTTTTGAAGTCAAGAAAAGAAAATGCTCTAAACACAAAAGAGCACTATTTTTGAAAACCCTTTTCTCCCAAGGAGCTTGCAATGAAAAGCACAGCCTTATGTACAAATAGTTTCCTAAGATCTAACAAACTACATGCATTTTACAATCTGCTTGACTCCTCTGCCAAATATTTATAATCGCTTGGCCTCAGAGTTTACTAGCATTATCTTGAATGTACAAATATAACTGTTTTCTATGCAGTTATACCACAAACGGGTCTTCAGAATGAAGAGATCTCCTTAAGGAAGAAAAGTAGACAAGAAAACGTTTTCTTTATTCCTAGTAAAAGAAGACAGTTTCTAACAAAGGAGGACACACTGTTCGACTCTCCTCATACCCTCCTCAAGAAATCCTGCAGTAAAGCTCCAAACAGAAAAAGAATATTTTACTCTATATCAGCTATCCCAACTAGTAATCTCACTGCACCTGGCAGTCTGCTTAGCTACAGTTTTTCTGACAATGTTTGTGTCGTCAGAGCTTGAAACTGCATTTGAAAAGTTCTCTCAACTAAAGGGATGCAGCCCAAGGAGTAATGGATTTATCTGTAAGGCTGGGCACGCCTCAGAAAATGTGATTACAACATAATGTCTTTGGGTTCTTTCAGAAAAACATTTTTTTAAAAAAAAAAGAAAAGTACTGTATGGGAAAAGGAAATAAAGGACTGGCAAAACAGGGATCTAAGGTTTGGCTGCTGGATTGCATTATCTCAGATGAAGATGTAGCAGTGGCTGTATGGGTTTGTTAGTGACTTCATATAATTTTCCTCTACTGTGTAGTTAGCAGGGGGACTTCCTTTCAGGATGGTCCCCTGCAAGCTACTACAACAATATCTTGATCACTGACTCAATTCTAAGACTTATTCTTGTTGTAAAGAAATGAGCTTTCAGCGTTTCATTGGTATTAACAGTTATAACAGTAGTACTACAATTCCTTTATGTCCCCCATCTACAAAATTCAGCCTGATTTACTGTCTTTAACAGTATAATAAAAATACTGTGAGATGTATCATTATCAACATTTTAAAGAGAAAAGGTTTCCCAGAAGGAACAGTAATCTTTAGGGACACGCCTATTAAGTGGACTTAATGACATCATTGAGTAGTCATTATTTCTGAATCTCTTAAAAGTTTTGCTGAATCACACCATGAATTTGAAATAAAGCTCGAAGTACCACCCAACATGTCCTCCCCTTCCTATGCCATCCATACTCACGACTTTTAAGCTCTCCCATCCCTGTTAATGAAACAAGGGAAAATGCAATGGTTTTTTTCAGACTCAAAAAGTTCCCTGTGGTGAACTGAGTCACAGATTGCTTTTTGCTACTGTTAGCCACATCATGAGCTCCAGTGAGAACATTATAGTACAGAATTTGCTTTAATTTTTTTTCTACTTAGTGGAACAAATGTGTTGGTTTCCTATCCAGATTTCCCTTTGGATACAAGCGAGCTTCCCTACAACTACCTTGACCTTGGATGTGATTCAACCTCTTTCTCATTTCAGCACAATAGACCCAGTGCAAATATTAGTATCTATCAGCAGAGGTAATTAAAAGAGGAAAAGGAATGACTATGCAGCGCTCCGTACACAGAAAGATGTTTAAGTACTTTACTTGGCATATATTGAATTTCATTGTCTGAAATGGCCTTGTCTGAATATATATCTCAGTCCTTCAGTGTTGCTAATGAGCTTATATTGTTTACCGAGTATTGGCCCTCCCATTTATCACTAATGCAAATTCCAGTGACTTCTACAGCTCCTCAAGTGATACCAGCACCCACTGCGAGGACATTATTAAGTCCATTTGTGCTATCAGCATGTAGTTCATATTAAGGCATTTTTAACTTGTGCTTGCTAGGCTATGAATGTATATATTTACTACGTTACTATACAATCTGACGTACTTCAGTGACAACACACTGCAGTTCACCTTTTCCTTCACACAGAATTACTCAGTGTACAACTCTACCCATTCCGCAAGAAAGCTGTCTGACAGTTTTGCACGAATAGTGATTAATCCCACACATTTGCTCTCTTTTGGGGATAAAACAACTGTTTTGAAGTCTAAGGCCTTACAAGAACTACACTTTTTAACAGTTGGCATTTGTTATGCCTGTCTAATGCAAACTTTTACAATCTGCTACCCAGTTGGAGAACAGGAACAAAACTTCAGAGGCATTTAGACTGAGGTGAGAATTTAGACTGACTTAAAAAGTACACCTGTTCTGTAGTGACTCATGCACCTCACTGAGCGTGAATCATAGACGTGAATCTTGTTGTACCAGCTGGAAGTGGAGAGCTGACCTCTGGCAGCACTACTTCTTGAAGGTGGCTGGCTCTGCCAACTCCAACCACACCCCTATCTTTTCCCTCCATCCTTTCATGCCCAGCTCCTGAAAGCACAGCCCTGCCTGAGAGGGCTCAGAATACCTCCCCACAGCTCCAGCCCTGGGCCAGGCTGTCAGAAAAAAAGGTCAAACCCTGTGTTTTTCAAATTGCATATAAAAGAAACCCTGCTATGTCCTCTCCTAAAACATACACGCTGAATGTGGACTACAGGGCAGTGTGATGTGGAATAAGGATTTCACAGGCAGGGACTTTTTCACACACTACTCTTCTCTTGCTTGACAGATCCTGTTGATGAAAGTGTTTGTGAGTTTGTTGCGTGGTCCCTGTTTCCTCTACTCAAATGTGCATCCCTTCAGCATTATAACCATACTTAATTATGAAGGAAGGGCAAGATGATACCACAATTATCCAGGATTACACATTCAGATTTTCTTTCTAAGCAGACTGGTAAATCTGTAGTTCACTTGTGAAAAATTGCTGCTTGGTGTGAATAAATCTCATCTTCTTAGCATGCTGTGTGAACATGATGGGAGAACTCCACCACAGTATCAAATAACATTGCCGTTGAGGTACTACTTCCCCAGGACATTTTTAAGTTAGCGTTTTAGCACACAGAAAAAGCAAAAGAAGTGAGCTACATTAACTATATTAATTCAGTACATCCTCTATTGAGCTCCCTATGGTGATGCCTTTTAATGCTTTTATGATATAACACCATAAAGGTATCAACAAATAAAATTAGGATACAATTATATCAAAATGAACAGTTTTGTATTTTCTCTATTTTTCCCTTGAAAATTCAGGGAAAAGAAATTTGAATCCTGCAGGTTTTCTCATTTCTATTAAAGTCAAGTTCTCTCGTCACATCCCAATAACCATTTGTGTAACACAGACTGTCAATGTTATACACTAGCATAAACAGCTGATATCAAAAGGGTTGCACTTGAAGGAAAGCTGAGTATGCACATTTTATTCATGCTATGACTCTTTAGCCTGTAAAGGGAGAGTTTAGGGAGAACTTAAAAAATGATAAATGAAATTATGAGCAGTGCTAAGGATGTGAAGAGGGAACAAATACTCACTGTTTCTCACAGTCCAAGAAGGAGTTTATCAAATGAAATTCTCAAGCAGTAAATTTGAAAAGAATAAATGGTGTAATTTTTCACATAATACCTACAGGAAATTTTGAATTGCGTTGCCTCAGTAAGCAGTACACAAGAGTACCAAGGCTACCAAGGCTCTAAATATAATGAGACAAAGTAATGGAAGAAAAATCCATCCAAGGCTGTTCAAGAGATTTAACCTCTGCCTTAGCTCTCTGGAAGACAGAAAGGGTAGGAGGGAGGCATTGCTCTGGTTTTGTTCTTTGTTCATTAAGATTTCTGCTGTGAAATGCTGTTAGGTGGATGATAGAGAGCTAAAAGGACTTTTCGCCTGACCCAGTGTATTTACTTGAGTGGTTCTAGGAAAGTCAACATGGTGTTTAAAAGTTGTCTCTACCCTCACTAATTAAAAGTCTAGGCTTTTCAGGATTAGACTACTCCAAACTCTGCTCTCCCCCATCACCCTTCTCCAGGCTTGGTGAAATGACAACAGAAATGAAAAACTGTTGTATGGCACCTGAGATCATAAAATGATTATTACTGACGCAGTGCAGGATGAGGGGAAAACAATAATCCGAGTAAATGTGTCTAAGATAACCCATTATCCCAATGATGTAAGTATTTGCAGCTGATGGGGCAGATCACTAAATTTGCCACTTTTAATTAATTTTGTGGACTGTCTCAGCATCTTGCAGCAGTGACCCTTTAATTTTCAAGCCTTTTCCCAAAAGCCTGGTTATTTCTTGTCTCCCCTGTGTGCTGAAGTGTGCTCTGTCATAACCTCTTCCCATCTAAAAAGCACTGTAAAAGCTGTTCCTAGCGCTTAATATAAAATGAAGATGTCAAAAGACTCAGTGCTCAGTTCTCAGCACTGGATGATCCTTCCTCCCACTAAAGACATATGGAAAACCTTTTCAAAGAAAATTCAGACCGTGGAGAAATAAATACTGCATATTTATGCTATTCTCTTGCTTCTGTTGCACCACAGATGAATAAGGCCTAAGAAATAAAGTTCAGAAGATCAGTGAAATAAAGAAGAAATATGTGTTATAAGTTAATTAATCTTCATTTTCTGTCTTTTTAATGGCTGAGAAATTTTAAAGGGTATATTTTTTCCAAAGAGAACAGATTTTTACTTGAAGTTGCCTGCATCCTGTTTAAAGCAAGGAAAAAGAAGAATAAATGCTGTTGGGAAAAAGTTTTGAATACTTGTTTTGTAACTGAATTTAAAAACTATCGTTGTAATTTAGCAGATGACTCAACTGCTCAACATTCATTTTGCTAGGAGGAGAAATGACATTAGCAGAGAAGGTATTCTGATTTTTTAACTTTGGCACATAATTTTCCCTAAATCATTCATGACGTCCTATTCACACTGATGTTGAGTCTTACATTTGCTTGACAGCTTGTATTACTCTTGACCTGAGATCACATCAGTAATGGAAAAAAAGAGACTGGCTTTGTTTTAATATATATTGTTTTCTTACCAGCATATTATGGAAATATGTAACAGCAGAGAAAAACACAATGAATATATTGGTAAAGTTTGGTTACACCAAATAACCTTTGTGGTTCCCAAGTAAAGTGTATATGAAAGAAATGAGACACTTAGTACGCAATTATTATGCGAAGCAACCTACAGGAATAATGAGAAAGCTTATTCTACTTTTAGTAATCAAACATAATTCAAAGCTTTGAACATGTTTTTAGTAAAAGCTAGATCACGGTTTCCACATAGAACTGTTCTGCTGTGGATGGAAACAACTCCAGTCCTTTTCAAGTCACAAAAGCAATGATCTGCCATAAGCAGAATAATGGGAGCTAATAGTTTTCAGACAAACATATGAATCAGAATTTTGTAATTAGTACTGGGCAAATAATTGCTTCTTCAATTGAGTGACTAAACTGAAAAATTAGGATCATATTTAGCTCTGGGTCAGACATAAATAAGTGCTTTCTTTCTTGCATGGTTAAAATAATTGTTGAGGAGTGGGATATTTTGGTGGGAGGCAGGTGGAGAGGAAATGAAAGATAAAACTGATCTTGTTTCTCTCTCAGGGCTAAGTGTTGCACAGGGAAACAGAGGCCCGACTACCATCGGATTGAACAGAAATTTATGGAGGAGAGGAGCAAAAAGGAATCCCCTCTTGATGAAGCAGAGAATTCCTATACATCATTGCATAGGCAAATTATCCTAAATGGGGGAAGAAGTACTGTAACAGAAGCAAGGTCACAGCTTCACTGCCTGACTGGTGTTATAAAATGGCTGACAGTGCAAAATCAAGGAAGGACAAGGAATCTCCAGATTGCACTGTGCGGATTACACATTTCTCCATGCTTCAAGAACCATGGATGTTACCCATGAAAGCAATGCAGGCACATGCGATCTCTGAGCAGAACTATATTTACAGGACCAAGAATAACCTGAAAAAATGTTCCCCGTGAAGCTAATTACTCAAAAACCCACTTAGAATCATAGAATCATTTGGTTGGAAAAGACCTGAGAGATCATCAATTCCAACCGTACCTGTCTATTACTAAATCGTGTCCCCAAGCACCTCACCTACCCGCCTTTTAAACACTTCCAGGGATGGTGACTCAGCCACCTCCCTTGGAAGCCTGTTCCAGTGTTTGATAGCCCTTTCTTAAGTACCTACAGTGAATAATTTTTTACCATGCATCCGAATATTCACTTAAATCTGAAATCAAGCCAAATGTTATCTCCAGTTTTTAAACTTGTCACGTATATCTGTGACTTCACGTAAACTAGAAGCAAAAAACACTCCAGCATTTTAAGGACTTTCTAACCACCTGCCATGGTCTAAGCAGTGGAGAGCAGGCTAAAAAAAGAGAGATATACTAAAATCTCAAAGGAAAACTAGGTGCTTTCCATAAGATCTACACATACTTAGAAAACAAACAAGCTGCAAAATCATCTGCATAATTATATAAGATACCCTTCTATGTATTCTCCATATTCTCATTGAGCACGCATGCCATGGTGATGTAATGTTTCCAAGGTCAGTACGATGACAATACATTTTGTATTCATCTTCAAAGATCACATCTCATCATGTTAATCTTCTATTTGATATTAAAACTGCATAAATCCTTCTTCAGAGTATGTCCCTCTATGCAAACTCCAGCTCACTTCTGGTGCCACTTGCTAAAGTAGACACATGCATTTTTTTAAAAGCACAGAAAGGATTTTAAAAAGCACAGAAGTTTCTTCCCCTCCCTTTTCAGTTATCCTGTATTGCACTACTATGGAGCAATTGTTCAGCACAGTTATGTTATGGTGAAATGTAACTTTTCGGAATATGCCCTCATGCTATCAAGGAAACTTTTACACAAGGTATCAGTACAATGTTTTCCAATTTCTAACTTGGGGCAATAACCTCTAATGTAATTCAAAACCAGGCCATTAAAAAGTAAGAAAAGGAAGGAAATTGTCTTTAGAAGTAGTCTTAGACTATAATAATTCCAATTTGCCACTGCTGCTGGATTCTGACGCATAAAATGAAGAGCGCTATCAAGAAGCAAGGAGGAATCTAATGTGTTTGCCTTATAAAATGAAAGGGGCTTTTTGCTTCTGACAAGAACAGAGAAATCAGCCTATCTTTTGGAACAGAAACAGAAATGGCATCATTATTTATATGACCTGAAATTTACCTTTTTACCCTTCTCAAAAAGATACAGAAAAACGCTGTTTATTTATATGCTTGAGTAACCTCTTTCAAAATGGCATTGGAATTATGCAGATTACAGAAGCAGGTTTTTGTCAGAAGACACTTACTTAGTGTTCATTATGCATTACGTAGTGGTCTTGGTAGACTGGCACACATTAAGACTGTATCTGCAGATAAGGCAATTCCTAGATGGTTGAACAACTCTGCAAAATGCTGCACTGTCCTTAAATAAAACCAGGAAGAATCTTAGTTAAATCAACTATGACTGGGCTAATTGTGGAGCCACCATCACGGCTCCTTCACACCACGATGTTCCTATCCCAAAAGCGATTTCAGGTAACAACATTCTATGCCATCTACTCTGCCACTTGAGTTTTTGGGACAAGTGGAACAGAAAGAAATTAAGTCCCTGTACTTCACCTTTATAATAGGGGAATTTTCCACTTGCTGATGAAGAAATGATTGTAAAGAAAAATTAAGACGAAAAGCTAGCTTTACATGTTGGCAAAGGCTATGTATAGAACATACAGGAAAGGCTTTTAACTATTGTTAAGCCACAGTTAAGCTTAACAAAATAAAAACAAAGAAAGATGAAAATTAAATTTCCAGTAAGGCTGTTACGAACTCTTCATAGAGTTTGTATAATTAAAAGGCTACATTTATGTTATGTTGTGTTGTGTTGTGTTGTGTTATGTTATATGTTACGTTACATTATGTTATGTTATGTTATGTTAAGTTATGTTACGTTACGCTATGATACGTTACAATACGTTATGCTACACTACGCTATGTCATGTTATGCTATGTCATGTTATATTGTATTGGTGCACTGCATAGAGGAATGTATTGTTGAAACGAGGACCTGTCAAAATGTAAGGTTACAATTTGACCACGAGGTGGGAGCATTGCTCATCTCGCAGACCCAGGGCACATTAGGATTTCCCTGTATGTTTCTGTGCTACAACCTGCAAATATGCGTGTTACCACTAGAATAATTTCTCAGGAAAAACACACGCAAAAAAGAAACTTTTACTTGTCTGTACTTGCCAGCTGAAAAGGAACATTTGAATAAAATGTGTTTTGTTCCCTGGAACAAAGAGTTGCACTGAAAACTGTGTATTAATGCTGCAGAACTTTTCCCAGTAATAAAAAAATAAGGAGGTGGTAGAGATAATCTGAGAAACTGGTAATGGGGAGAAATAATTTTTTTCATTTGTTGTCAGTTTTGTGAGCAGAAAAAAATTGCAAAAAAAGAAAGTTTGTGAATGTAGCAAAAAAATATTTCTATGTGACTGCCTAGTTTTCCATTCAAAGTGTTGAAAAGCAATTATTTCACATGGGAAAAATCAAGTTTTCCAAAATGGTGTAATAATGTTCTATCCCACGGGAAATATTTGATGAACCGTTTGTGCTGCTGATGTCTCTGATAGGGCTTCTTTATGTGGGAGATGGCAGCCCCTTATCTCTTGTAACTGAAAAAAAAGGGGCAGTACTGAGTAACAAGCAGTATCTCCTACAGAAAAAAGCCAATAATATGAAGATGAAATTAACACGAGAAGGAGACTAGCCTACGTTCAAGAGACTTGCACAGGATTTTTGAGCAGTTAATATAAAAGTCTAAGGAATGCCCAGGGATTACATAGCCATCCTCAAGCTAGCTTTAAAGTAGTCGGCTTTGGTAGGAAAAGACTCAGTTGTATGAAGCTCTGGCTGGATGCATAGACAGTTCCTCACTGCCTCAGCGAGCCTTATCTCTGTTTCTGGAGGCACGCTTACTTAACTATTTTTGGGTATCTTCAAGGTAACTTTGACACAGAAGTTACATTTCACACTTGTGACTACAGTGTAGACAACAGCTTCAATGTCTTCATGTCCACATGGGATACTTATTCTACGTGCCCCTGGACACTTGGTTCCCCATGTAGGACAAATACATTAGAAACATTTTGGCATGCATGCATTCCAACAACAAGATATTGCAATAATTTCCTTTGCACATGGTTAAAAAGCAGCTTGGATGCAGATCCTGCAAACATTTATTCAACATATTCTGGGGCTTTCTTCTCCAGGTGCAGTATGCTCATGCAGCAGGACAAGGCAGCAGATTGACCTCAGTTAAGTGCAGTGCTCTAACTAATGTTAATGGGTGGCAGTGGGAAAGCTGAAGCCCTCAAGGTAGACCTACACAATCGGGCAACTGCTTAATGCAAATACATTCCAGCTACAGACTGAACAGAGGCTGTAAAACCTAGGGACCCTTGACCCTGCAAAAAGTCCAGGCTG
This sequence comes from Cuculus canorus, assembly GCF_017976375.1. NCBI lineage: Eukaryota > Metazoa > Chordata > Aves > Cuculiformes > Cuculidae > Cuculus > Cuculus canorus. Next base: position 107,934,135 of record NC_071402.1, on the reverse strand, counting down.
AATTTCATCCACCAGCAAACTCTATGTGGTGAGTGCATTATAGCTGTAAACTCAATCTTTCAAAGCCTCCCACTTAATCTTTCCAGCACGTGAAAGACCACGTACTGGCATGTGAGGAAGTATACATTTGACTAAACAATTCAGTAATCTGCAAACAGCTACGTATTATCCATGGATAATGGTCCTTTCTCCACATCCTTAACATGGCTAGTAAGGATAGTGGCTCTGGAGTGAGTAATGAACAGAACAGGTTAAGCAGTATTTGTCAAAACCAGAAATGCCATCCTAGCACTTTCCTCTCTAAGGTATATCATTCACAATTTTTCTCTTATCAATGAGATTGTTAGCTATAATCTCTCTCTACAGCGTCTGAATGAAAAACATTCAGCCTACAACTTGCCCTTGCATGGTTACAATTGCTTATTCACTGTAATCATCTGGCCCCATGTTATTGGTCTTTTCCCTAAGGGTATGAGCAGAACGTTTTCTTATGGGAGAACAAACGCACACTAAATAACTAATACCACACAAAACTAGCAACTTCTGGGGCCTTCACAGTTACATATAGTTGTTTACATATTCATGAACATCTGAAGAGTCGCATGTTATTTGAGTATTTCTGTTTAATTTCCGCATGACTGCAGAAAGAGTTATGAGTGGTACTTGTTCACAATCATTTTCCTGACAGACTTTTAACTCAAATGTAATATGACCTCTTAATAAAATAATTGAATTTTCCTAAACAGCTGTTGCTAAGGATACTCTTTAAAAAAGTACATATTTATGTGTCTGAAATTAATACATATTTCTAGATGAATTTTTCTCTTTTTTTAGTTGAGGTATCATATTTTATTCTAATTTATCACTTTGCTACAGTAATAGAAATTTTAAGTAATTTCTCAAAAGGAAGCAATAAAAGAAAACACAGTACCGTTCTAAACTACGGTACTAACTATGAGATTGTCTTTCTTGACTATAAAAACAACGTAGTGTATTATTTATATTTTGGAACAGCTGTGCTTCAGTGTATTTCACTGAAACATATGCAAAGAAAATGTTAGCTCTAGTATTTGTTACTGTTTATTTTGCTACCTTATACCTTGGCAATTGCTTCTGGAGCAACATGGGTTCAGATACTATCTCACAGCCCTGTGGTACATAGCTGAGGAGGTGCATAAAAGTAAACATGATACAGACCTTACAATTGTTTTTCTACTGTGCTGAGGTTACGAAAATTTCTGCGGACCTCTGTACTAGGCTCAGGCTTATTTGAAATTATTCCCTGATGCCCAAGAAACTGTTTTATGGTTGGGATTGTTCTGGTTCAACATGTTTCAGCAACATCCCCTTTATATTGCACCCTTAATAGCACCTCTGTGCTGCTTTGCTCACTCTTGCTTCCTTCCTACTCTTGTGGTTGAACAGTGTTTGACAAAGATGCAGCCTGTCCTGAGAGCAGAATATGGCCCAAATAAAGTCAGAAGGATAGAACCTCACAAATCCACATTTTCTATTAAGCAACTCTAATAATCCAGGATTTTTCTTGCAGGCACTGCACAAAAATTGATGGATAAGGCTTACCAACAGAACAACTAAGTGGTGCGAGGCATTATGTGAAAGGGATGATTTTCCCTCAGAATATTCCAATGGATTTTACTGAGTTTAGTGACTTTCTATTAAGTCTGTTTCTGGTTACTATACAATTTCCTGGTTTTAGAACAAACTGTGGATGCTTAGGAAACAATAGATTGCACATAAAAAATGGATGACAAAATGTAAGAAAATGTTGTCCTTACCATCTGTTTTCTTTGATTCATCACCCATGCCAGACTGATCTTTTTTGTCCAACTTATTGTCTTCCTTTAATTCACCTAGAAGGAAGCAATAAGAAACACTATATGCATTTTAACACAGACTGCAGTTTATTTATGCCTGTAACTCAAACAAATTGCAGCATCCAAAGATGATGTTCCTTAGGAGAAAATTTCTGAATAGAGAAGGAACTGGATTAATACATTTTCACTGAAGAAAGCACCAGAAAAAAATCATCCCATTCCTATAGAAAATCAAGCTTTGTAACCTATTTCTAAATTTATTCTAATTGTTAACACCTTTTTAAGTGCACATGCAAACTCATACTCCCTCTGGTCTTATGTAGGCCATTAAAAATCTGAGCACAATCCTCATTTCAAAATCAGGACTCTGAAACTTTCATGCTCTTAAAGAACTAAGACCCTACAAGACTGCATTATAAGTCTCTGCATTAAAAAAGCACCTCAGATATCCCAAACAGTCCTATATGATTTTGTCTTACTTTCTCTTACCAGTTTCCTTTATCCACAGATTCATGTGGGTTGGTCCTTTGATGACAGTGTCATAGAACAAAGAATCATCTTAGAATTGATCCCTGGCTTGAGAATCTCTGTAGCAAGCCAGGAAAGAATGGTCCTTGGTAGATCAATGTTTGATGCAGAATGAAAATGGCAATTTGAGTTGGAGTGTATTTTATGAAGCCAGGAAGGGTGACAAGGGTCATTCTCTCTTTCTGTCCTTTAACAGTCATACAGAAGAGCACTTCAGACCTTCCAAGACCATCTTTTCATTGAATGAGAATGCCAAATGCAAGATCAAATGAAAAATAACTTATAGGGAGAGCTCTAGTAGAACAGGGCTCTTCCAGCTGCAGTGTCCAAATAGCGTCAAAGGACGTGCCCTTCCTTCGGCTGTCTGGAGAAGTAACAGCAGCCTGTCCAGATGGGAGCTGGCAGCTTGTCCTTGCCCCCTGGAGGAGGAGCAGTGAATTTGTGACCCACACAAACACAAAAAGCTGTAAGTCTCACTTCAGAATTTTGTAAATGTGAAGTATGTTATAAGGCTGTATTAAAGTAATGCTTATTCCATTTGCATTACTATTTTTGTTACTATAACAACTTCACTGCCTCTGGATCAAGATTATAGGTATTACGTGTTAAAGAGGATCTGATCAGCCTTCAAAAGAGTCATGGCCTGATGATACTTATTTTTGGAACAGCTTAAAAAAAAAGAAATTGTAGAAAAGCAAAGCAAAGTCTCCCTCTCCCACATGTTGCTCTAACCACTAGAATATTTGTTATTCTTGGCTGACAGAGGATTGATCTCTATCTCCAATTAAGTTTTATCATGGTATAAAAGAGGAATGGTTTTCAAATCTTAAAACATTTAACAAGATGGAAAAAACAAGTCATGTTCAGTTCTCATCCAGAGCCAGAAGGTTTCATTTTTCTTCCTAAGATCACTATGTGGGTGAGAGAAAAATGAAAGCAAGATACAGGACAAGCACCAAACTCTTCACCTGATCACACAGTCACCGACTTGAGCTCTTTGAGCAGTCAGGTATGAGCAGTTGCTAGCAGAATTGAGGTGTCTGCTTGACAAAAGTGGCTTCTAAAATAATGAAAATGTATCTAGCAAAGCGCAAAAGTGTTCTTGCATTTCCGCTACCATCATATGGCTGATGATAATGATGAGCTAGCTAATAACGCTTTATTTGACCATTGCATAAAGAAGTCATTTAACCCTAAGTGTGAGCAGGAAAAGATGATGAACACCCACACATGTTATTTCAGTTTGATCTGCCTGGGAAGAACATGGGCAATGAGCAACTGCAAGACTTCAAACTCATCTGACAATGCAATTTCTGAACTTTCATTGGATAGAGCTTATTACGAATAGACGACTTTTGAGTATTGTAATATCCACCCTGCCATACTGCCAGCAGCAGAGCAGAACGGTGATCATAATGATCTTTCTGAAAGGGATTACAAAGGCAGAGAAATAATAAGGCAAATACTTTATGATGAGATATTAACATATAGGTGTAAAGGGAACTGTGGTGAATCCAGAGAGATGAATATTAAGATTTCATTAATCTCCAGAGATTCTGCAGAGATTGTACCTCATAAAGGCCTTTTTCGATAAAATAAGGAGCAGAATTTTTTTTCCTGAGGAAGAAACTAATTTTCAGAAATTCCTTTCAGAGCTTTTTTGTCACCTGCAGCAGAGAGACACTGCAGAAATAGGTACTGTCAAAATCACTAGAGCACACTTAACCCCTGTAATATTAGAAGCATTTAAAACAAAGGATTTCACAAGAAAAGTCTGATGCAGTCTAACTAGCATTTCATATGTCCCAAACCTTCTTATCTCCTTGGAAGGCCCAATCCTACTCACCTGGTTAGTAAAAATCCAGGGAAAGGAAGTAGAGTGAAATGGCCAAGATAATTGCTCTACTCTCATTGGTCTAATAGAATTTTTAACTCTCAATGCCATTTTCAAGTATTTTCCCACCTTTTTTTTTCAGGTGCAAAATGTGATTCTTATTTTATATTAGTTCTACAGAAAGTTAAAACACTGAATAAAATCTCTGACAGAAAAAAATCTCAGAAAAAGGTACACGACGGCCTTAATAAAAAAAATTTAAAAAAAAAAAAAACAAAAACCCAAGCAAAAGAAGCACAAATAAAATAACTCTTAAAGGGAAAAAAATCTTCTGTCCTAAAACACATTTATACCTGAGACTCGGTTCAAAAGTACCTTTAATTTGCCTTAAAATGAGTTTATAAGCCAATTTTTCTTCTCCTCTGTCAGTTACCCAAGCAATGAAGCTGTTCATTGAACCAAGTATATCTGCTTCAGCTTTTAAGTGTGCTTTGTAACAGGCTGCTTCATTTCCATGAGAAAAGTAATTTTTTCCTTCCCTCCAAAAAGTGCCCAAGAAGGTATGATGAACCCCACCTTTTGTGAAAGAACACTGCTTGGGAGTTAATTTACTGGTTCCAGTTCCCATATGCATGTGAATACGCCAGTGTCCAGGAAGAGGCTCCGGGCTCAGGACAGCGTTTTTCAGGACACCAAGTGCCCCTATCAGTGAAGTGAGATACTGGTTTTGGGGCTGGATTCACATTCCAGTGGAAGGAGAGAACTCACCATTCTGGAAGTTCTGTTTCTCTTCTCCCTCTGCATGATGACAGTCTGTTCCCTTCTCTGTCCTAAGTGTGTTTTTGCCTTGAGTGACTTCATGTTTGTTCACTCCAGTCTGCCGAGACCCATTTACATGATTCTTGGAATCTGTGCTTTTGTTTTCCCCAGGATCTGGATCTTCACTGTTTTCTGTCTTTGTTGTTGTGGCATCTTCAGCTGGCTTCCTCTCACCCTTTTCGTCCGTTTTTGTTTCATCTGTTCCCTGCTGAGAATTTTCCTCTGCTTCTTTCTTAGCTTTTTCTTCTGCATCCTCAGCAAAGACAGAATCAAAGCAAAGCAAGAAATTATGATTATCAGTCAATTTGATAAGAATGATACAACTCACATACCTAAATCTTGCTTTTTACATGCAAGCAGCTTTTACTTAGATAAATAGAGGAATTGTCTTGACAAGGGAAAAAGAGTGCAGGAGAATATTTAAGAAAGTATTCTGAAAACAACCAAACCCACGCTTCCTTAAGTGCATATTTGGTGCATGCACATTTTTTACAATATAAAGTTCACCTTGGAAAAAAGGAAAGGGAAAAAAAATTGCTTTCTTAAAAGGCAAATTAAAAGGAGATATTATGTAATGAAGATTTTAGGATTGCCAAGGTCATTTTCATTTTTGACATACAATAGTCTGGTAAATTACATTCTTTTTATCTCATACTGTACCATGTAACTCCAAGCACATAAAAAGTCCTGGTTCTTTGAGATGTTCTTTATTTTCTCCTCTTGTTTCAGGCTGCTTCCAATGCCAGTTTCCTAATTTCTTTCCATCCACTTACTGTTTTCCCTTCCTAAGGCTCTGTCCTTTCTTGGCAGACTAATATATTGCTATCAGTACTTGCACTTCCATCCCCGAAAGTCTTACAGTCAATCACAAATACGCAAAGGTATAAATTCAAAAGCGAGAGTTGAACAACAGAAGCATCTCAAAATATTGTCATTCAGAAAAAAAATAATAAATTCACAGAGAAACCAATTTCCTCCTTTCAAGATACCACTTTTGGTTTTATCCCTATCTGGACCTTGGGTCCTGATACAACATTCACTTATAACATAGGTTGCAAATTTGTCTCCAGGTGTTGGGACCACTATATTTCTAGCCCAGGTCAGGTACCGCACACCCGCAAAGACTCAGCTGCAAAGGCTTTGTGTGTCTTCTTGCTTTGTACCGTAGAGGAGGACACAATCACAGTCCCTCAGCACAGTCCTTGAGCTGATAAACCTGTCTGGGTGTGCACAGACTCTGGGCAGAGACTCTATAATTTTCTTTTTAGGTTTCAATGATCAATAGAGAATTAATCTGCAAAAGCAGCTGAGTAGCTCAACACACACAGAGTTTGAAACCTATAGCACATCTATATCCATACTGAGTCTAAGCATTCAGAGATTACTTCCCTTGTCTGTATTCAAGATCTGTGGATCTGCAATATCCTGGCCTACCCATCACCCAATCATGGACAAGCAGTTGCTCTTTAATTGTGATAAGAGTCACAATACATGTATCTCCTTTTTTCTGAGAGACTGCATAAACCAAGGAGGAGATAAACAGATCTTACAAAACACTGAATAAAGTCTACCTTGGTCATATGGAAGCATTCTTGGCACTTACAAGGAAGATATTTTGTTCATTACAGGAGGAAGGTGTTGGCCAGTCAGTATAAATTACAACAGAATTTCTAAATGTTTAGTCAAACCCTTTTTATGAGTGAATCTGAATCAGTTTTGAGAAAACTGTACTGACAGGATACAAGAGAGAAAGGGGGAAAGTCATCTTCATAAGAAATGTCAATCTGTATTTCCTTGCCATCGGCTAACTAAAGTTAATTAATTTATAAATTAACAAATTATGGCTCACATGAAAATATAATTAAATTAGATATGAGCCTTCCTCTCTTTATTAATCCTTTCTAAAGCCTCTGGTAGCTTCTATAGATAGCTCAGTTTTGTATGTTGATATTTTCCCTGGAGTCTCACGGTACACAGAAGGATGCTTCATATTTGGGGATCTGAAAAAAATACTGCATTTTGCACCTGAACAAAGATTTGGCTTAGGAGACTGCGCCTCACTACAGCCCCTTTGGACAAGTGCCTCTTGCCAAAATTAGTGTCAGAAAATAGTTTACCTAAATGGTGCTTTGTACACTAAGATGTTTATTCTGTTTTTGTTTTTTTTTTTTTTTTTAATTTGCAGCTATTTAATGATTATCCTTTAAGCAAAAAGAGATCAGTAATAAACTCACTTAATTTGCCAACACACTATGAGAAATTTTCTGTACATAGCACACTCAGGATAAAAACTGCTCACTGATGCTTCTAGGGAAAATGCCCTTATACAGTGTTTTATGAATCATTAGTAATAGTAATAGTAATAGTAATAGTAATAGTAATAGTAATAGTAATAGTAATAGTAATAGTAAATGGGATCCCTTCCCTTTTGATCCCTAGTTGCTATTTGCTGTCAATTGAGAGTTAAGTGCTTTATCTGTCTTCTCTTAAATATTTTTTTTTATTTTCATTGGCAGAGCATTTTGATGCATTGCAAGACACCAGCTTGACAAGGGTCAGCAATTTGCAATCCTGCTGTGCGTCAGGCCCTGCCGCATATGGCTAAGACAGGCAAAGCAGATGGAGGGGCATGCAGAGACTTGCTACAAGTCAGAAGCAAGACAATATCTGAGCAAAGATTTGGATGTGAGGGCTCTGGAGTTCAAGAACAGCTCTTTAGTCCCCAGCCCATACAAAGGTATACTGAATAATACATTTGAATAAGTCTTTCAGGATAAAAAAATACATATACTTGTACTGCTAGATGCACTCAGAGAAACAGAAGTTATGTGAAAGTCAATGAATTTACATAAACATAAGCTGAGACTGCTTTCTGAATCTTTGATCCCTAAGCCCTGATCTAACTTATTGGTGATGGAGTTTGGCAAAACCATAAAGTGCAGCAACTATTCATGGCTAAAGGTTGTCAGAAAGCTAAAGATAAAATGACCTACTCAAGGGGTCTCATGTCTAATAACGTAGGTTAGTGAGCACTCTGCTTTCAAGCAATCAACTAATTCTTCCATAGACTACCCTCAGGATCTGCTGGAAAAACCTTTTAATGAGGCAATTGAAAAAAAAAAAAACAAACAACATTTTCTTTTTCAGCTAAAGTATCAATAACGAAACACTTATCATCAGGTTACTCTGTAAAGAATTGATACAGAATACTGCATCAATTCCTATTATCAGTAGCAGCGTTATTTAAGCAATGTGTGCACATCCACTTGAATCATAACTTGATGTTTACATGTGTACATTTTTTAAAAAGTCTTTATGCAAAGCAGTCACTGCCAAGAGGGTACAAAGCATATTTAAAAGTTAAAATAACCAGAATCTATTATGATCTACTTTATATAATTGTTTTAGGTTAAATGTAAGATATGTTTTATTTATTTCCCCACAAGTCTTTCTTGCATGTAAGATTTTATCTAGTTGATCTTTACTGGAAAAGCAAATATGTATAGTATGTATTGAAATGAAATCCTTAAACCAGTATAACTGTATTGGCTTCTTTCACTCCTATAATGTGAGACACTGATGGTGTTAAATGCTTTACTTGTTTGGTTAGCTTTAATTTGTTTGGTCCACAAAGAACTGAAAAATACCAAATACCAATGAAAAAGAAAAAAAAAAAAAGCTAAAAAAAAGCCCCTGGCACAGAAACAGAATTTGAATTATGTTTTTGTTTTGATTTTCATGGAATGCTTAGAATGGCTTTTTCTGAATGGCAAGTTTTAATGACAATGAAAAATTTAATTTGAATAATAATGCATGCTTTCCTGCACCTTTAGGCAGGCCTTTCAGTTGCAGAGGAACAATTTGCTCTGGCAAATAGGAAAACTACTCCAAATCTTCCATCAGCCCCGAAGTCAAGGCCACATAATACATTAAAATTGAACTCCTTCCATTTACATGAAATACAACTCCTCCATTAAATAAAGCTTTGAGTAACAAGCATTCAGCTCAGAGAAGCAATTGTATCATAAACAGTTTCATGGAAAAAAGAAATCATGATACATTCCTCCTTTTTTAGCTGGTCTAAATTACCCCATGGTTCACGGAGACCTTGGGCAATCATCCAGCCCCTGAAGGGCCATTTTTTTTCTCTTCTTATCAGCCCAGGGTATTCGAATAAAAAAATAGCATCCTTATTTTGCAGCTGCAGTCATCTTCAGAAAACTGCTTTCAGCTATAGACCTTCTCAGCTGTAAACAACAGCTATCACAATTTGCATTGCTGTACTCCGTATTGCCTGTAACTGGTCCATATATTTCCTGAAGGGTAGTAGCCAAAACTGGACATGGCACTGCTGAGGGGACCTTGTTACTGCTGGAAAAATGAAGAAAATGTCAGAGGGGTCTTAGAAGAAGGTCTGGTTTGGAGGGCTTTTTTGTTCTTGGTTTTTTTTTTTTCTCAATAGCATGACAATGGTCAACTTGCAATCAACATAGCCCTCATATTCTTCTGAAGTATTGGTGATCCCTCCTACACTGATGACATCATGAGCATTTGCAGCATAGTTTCCAATTCATTATATAAATTATCACTAGAACTACAAAACCAGCTGTGAATCCCAAATATTCTGTCCTTCTCCCTTGAACTATCATTCATACCTCTTACAGTCTCAACGGTGAACAATTGATAACTTATCTCTAGAAATGCTGTTCCAGCTATTTTTGCACCCACCCTGAGTCTGACTCATAACTTTAGGGGACTTCCCTTAAATGATTTTTTTTCCTCCTATTGTCCACATCCTCTTTAGTACATACACTTACCCCATCTAAGAAGAATATAAGCCACAGATGAGTCATAACATTCCTATCTTTCTGAATTCAGTGTAGGTTGTTGATCTTGAAAAGCAGATTCTTTCAAACTAACAGCACTTACTTGGAGAATAATTTGATTAAAGAAGAGCTTGAAGAAGAAGAGGCCAAAAGAATTGTTATTCTTTCACTAAGAAGCCTGGCTGTTACCTTTGGTAGCTTGCGCTTTCCATTTCTCCCGGTTCTGCTGCACCACCTCAGTCCAGGTGGCTTTAAAACATTTGAAGTCCACAGTGAGTATGGAGCAGTTGAGTGAGGCACTTCCTTCGGACCCAGTGCTCTTGACACTTGATCTTTTAACTTCAGAGGGACTAATGCTATTCAGACTGGACACAAGATCACAAAACACAGAAGTCATCATCCCATACACCCAAATACAGCTAAGAAGAAATAATGACTGTAAGTCTAGATAACTTGACAGGTTCAACCAGGAAACTAAGCTTGAATCCTTCAATATCCTCTCCCTCCTTCTCACCCTAGGGCAACTAATGTTAAAGCAAACAGAACAACCTGAGCCAGTATTAGAAACAAAGGGCAGCTTTTCCTTTCTTTTTCTGGTATTCTTGGTCCCTAAGAAATAGAATCACTCAAAGTGTTGCCATATCCTTTGTTGTGCATCTTCACTTCCTAGATAGTCATTGGAGAGTCAAATGATTTTAGAAATCAAACACGTCAAAGGAGGAGCCTCCTAAAATTCACCAGTGGGAGACATTAAGCACAGGACAGGAGATGAGCCTTTGTCCAGAGTTTGGTGACCTCAGCTGAGGCTGAGATCAGGCACTCATTCCAGTTACAAACCCTACAGTTGTCTTTCAAGGATGGACACTTCATTGTAGCCATTTTAATAAATGCAGTAAAATAACTGACATAGAAAGCTATTAGTGCCTGCTCTTCATTTAACAGCCCAAGAGTGAAGAAGTCACCTGGGAGAAAGTCCTGACTAGGTAATCCTATTCTAAAGAGCACTAACAACATGACATTTTAATCCCAAGACATACCCTGTTCATGAAACCACTAAAAGGGTAGTTTCTCTGCAACAGCAGAGCAGGTTGAATGGGCCAAGACTCCTCACATCAGAACTCCACGTGAATTCTGGTGATACTTCATGCATTTGCGTAACCCTAAATGCTGCCAATAAAGTGTGCTTACGCTACTTTATTTCAATCCCATTTACACTTCTAGACATGAAGAAATGAGTGACTCTCAGTGGCTCCCTCTACCTTCTCTTTGACATCAGTGACTGGAAGAATGCTAAAGTTCACCAGATTCCATGGCTACAACCATTTGTGCTCACTGCCTTTGGACGCATGCTTCCAGTTGATGCCAGCCTCTCTCTTTACCTTCCCTGAAGCTGGAGTTTCCCCGCAGTAAAGTCACGTCACAAGGTGAGCTGTGGTGTCAACAAGGTGGATATGGGGCCTTAAGCCACACAGAAGACATAAAATGTGGTGGGGAAAACTGAGGCTGTTGGGCACAATGGCAACATGTGCAGAGGTAAGCGAGAGGATGTATGGTTATTCACCTGGAACGCCTGAACCCGGACATGCCAGAGCGGGAAGCTTCATCAATGAGCGGAGTCACAATCTTCTCGGTCATGTCAGTCAGCACAGTAAAAGTGGGTTCCACGATGAAATCAATGAAACCTGAGCAGAAACACAAGCAGAGTCAAGCAGGCAAGAGGAAGATTTATGTGGAGTCGTTGCTTCAGTGATCACAGACAATAGCACTGTAAAAGACAGTTAAAAAATTACACCTTGAAAGAGGGATAGGCAAATACTAAAAAAGGGAAAATGGAGTTATACATTAATGCTTAACAAAAGAGGCAGGATACACCACGCAATAAAAGGTACCTACTTAAACAGTGGAAAGAAATTGTAGCAAATCAGAAGATAAATAGATGCATCAGAACTTGTTTTGTAGGAGGACTGTGATATTTGAGCCAAATTCCTGGCAGATTGAGATAAAACCCAGTTTCAAAGATGAACTCTCTAACAGAATAAAATCAATGTAAAAGTAACGATACTGGAAAGTTTTGCTGGTGTGGAGTTCTGTGCAAACTTCCCTTACTGCACATCAGTGTGTTGCTGTGAATATTTTCTCCTCAGTGCACAGCCAGCTTGCTCTTGTTGATAATTAAACAGATTTAGATATTTCCCCCACCTCATTTTTTTAATATAACTAAAGGAAAAAGAAATGGGCCAAATAATTTCTAGTTCAGTATACAGTTTGGCAGAGATGAATACTGATCTGAATGTTGATAAGCACTGATCTGAACATTGGTAAGCTCTGATCTGAATGTTGGGTAGGGCAAACTGAAGGGTCCTGTAGTCATAATTTCTTGAGATGAAGGAAAATTGAAGTTTCATGAAAAAAATGTGAGTATGAATAACTTACAGTACCTTACATCTTCCCCTCAATTCTCACCTGGAGCAAGGGCTATTTCTTATGTTCATTTTAGCACTTCTCTTAGTGAATTTCTTAGTGTTGCAGGTAGACAGGAAAACAATGATGTCCTTAATCCCTCCTAAAGCACATGAGGATTCAGATCTTTCTCTATTGCTACAATTTTTAGAGATTTGGTAACTACCAATGATTATAATTTTACATTCATAATATTATAATTTCCCTTACTGGCTTGTGATACATTTCTACAACAGACCCTGATGATTCTAGGTGATTATAGAACAACAGAAGGAGAAGAGAAGACATGGATCAGGTACCTGAATTCATAGATGCTTTCATCCATGTCTTGAACGCAAAGCAGATGAGCATTCTTCTAGTGCCACTACCCTCCCCTGATTTTTGCTAGATTTCTGAAAGGATGGGTAAGTGCATTTTCATGCCTTGTCAAATTAAAAATGTTACTTGCAAGTTTTCAGAATTTCATACTAACGTTCTGTAAATCTGCAGAAAATATGCATACAGTATTATCTGAACATCTGAATCATGTGCCTCCGTAATACTGAGAAGTCTTATCTATTCCAATATATGGAAAAAAGAACTCCTTTCATCTTGGAGAGTTAATCAGAAATGTATGTAATGTATAGCCACGACAGGAAATTGTGTGCTAAATCACAACCCAGACAACCCTAGCAAACTTCATAAAATCTTCTAAAGCACTGAAAATTGAACTGACTGAGAGCAGTTTTAGGTGCCACAGGAATCCTGAGGATAATGAGAGTTTGATTTAAATATATGTGTGTGTTTGCTTGTCTCTATGCCTCTTCTATTATCCTTCACTGAAAAAAAATATTTTACCTCATAATGACTAAAGAAACCCAAGCCATGGGACTTTGTCAGTTCTTCTTGGCAAGTAATACCAATACCACTGCCACTTGCTCCATCATCACTAACAACCCTGAGACAAGCAAATGTCTGGTATCAGATGTATGTTTGCATCACTAACTTCAGCAGCAGGGTAGTGGAATCTACTTCCTGAGATACTCAATATTTGTACACAGTACCCAGTTGCAAGTATCTAAGAAACAAGTTTTGCCTGGGAGAAGTCTTGTATTTCATGAACAAAGACAGGCAGAGGTGGCACAAAGGACCACAGGTAAACAAACTCAAAGACCTAGGAGAACCTTTCTGTGGTGAGTGGTATATTTTCCCCTATTTCCTATAAGACTAATAAATCATTCAGCTGTGTTAATGGGGATTACAATAAAGTTGGGAAATATAATCTGCTTTTGTAGAAACAAAACTTAGGACTTTATTAATAATTATGTAATTTATGCGATATTCTCAAGTGCCTCTTCCTCCATGTTCTCTCTCTTCTTACCTAAAGACACTGTTATTTAAATACGGTGATTTAGTTTGCTAATTAAAATGGCTTGAATGGCTTGAAACCTGCCTGGCAGAGAAAGATCTGGGGGGTGTTAGTCAACAGCTGACTGAACATGAGTCAACGGTGTGCTCGGGTGGCCAAGAAGGCCAACAGCATATCAAAAACAGTCCGTCCAGCAGGTCCAGTGAAGTCATTCTCCCCCTGTACTCTGCACTGGGAGGCCACACCTTGTGTACTGCTTTCAGTTTCGGTCCTACCTTGACCGGACAAGAAGGAACAGCCTTAAGCTGCATCAGGTGAAGTTTAGATTGGACATTAGAAAAAGTTTCTTCACTGAAAGGGTTGTCAAGCACTGGAACAGGCTGCCCAGGAAGATGGTTGAGTCACCATCCCTGGAGATGTTTAAAAGGCAGGTAGATGAGGTGCCTGGGGACATGATTTAGCAATGGATAGGTACAGTCGGAGTTGATGATCTCTAAGGTCTTTTCCAACCTAATGGTTCTACAATTCTATGATTCCATCCTTTTTTATTCTTCAATAGAATGAATGTGGTAAATAGTTCTGTAGTCCAGTGACTAAGATGATTTTACCAATTAACACTGCATGCTGAGGGTGGATTCCAGCCACATGCCTGGCATCCGTTTGTTCCACCTGAGAATGTCACCACTGCAAACACAGGCCTAAGGACAGTTTGAATGCACTCATCAGCCATCAGCTGTTATCCAATGTTTTCTGAAGCTGTAATTTTCTTTCTTGCCAGCGGAAGGACAAAAATAAAAGGATGCTGTTACATTTAGCAGCTGCAAACAGGACAATGGCAACAAAGGCTGATCTCCAGTCAAACAAGCTCCTATGGTCTGAGACAGATAGAGAAGATTTAACTCCTGATATTCTTGTTGGGGAGTACAAGTCTTGGCCTGTTTTTCTTTGCAATTTGTTTGTCTCCCTGGCTCTGATAAGCAGCCTGACTTCTGGACATTAATCTCTTCTGATTTCTCTACTTCACTGGGCTACCAGCGGTATATTTACTATACTCATTCTATTGAAGCAAAAGGATGATAAATTGGTCATTAACATTAATAAGTTTTAAAAAACAGGTTAATTTTTTAATTATCTATTTAAACTCTAGACAATTTCTTCACAAACTGAAGCGACAGGAGAGAGAAACATCCTTTTTGAGAAGTTTTTGCTGTTAGATTATTTAATTTCCTGGAGAAGAGTCCATTCTGAAAAACCTTCTAGTCTGCATTTGTGAAAATCTCTCATTAATGAAAATGTTTGCCAACTGTTGTTGTACCTGCAGCAACCTTAAAGTAGCAAACTAGCTACTACAAACAAGCCAAGAATAGGAAGAAGCCACCAGAATAGGATTTCTAGGCTCTGTCCCTGACATCAAGAACACAATTTTATTTCACAAAGGACAGGGGTTTATTTGTGGGACTCGATGGCTTCTTGCTGCAGAATTTAGTATTTAATAAGAACTTACTTTTGCAAAGAAATGTAGTAATTACTATTCCAGGGAACAATTTGTTAAAGTTATTAATCAGGTAAATAAATGAATAGGAACAGATTATTTGTCTGAGAATCTAGCCTACAACTTTGAAAGCCTTACTTCAGCAGACAGCCAGAAAATATAAGAGGTTTTGATTTAAAAAAAGAAAGAATGACACTGCCAATATGAGCAGCAGACTGAGAAATGAAGACTTTATAAAGTTAGAAGCCAAGATTTATAGAGAGTAGCCTATTAATGTCAATGGATTACTAAACTGCACAATTCTAATATAATGACAAATAGTATATGATTAAATAAGGTTGTCTTTGCATACTGATGAGTACCTCTTTTATAAGGTGGAATTGTGTTCACAATGGTCTAATTCATCATTAATTTTGCAGTGGCTTAATACAAGGAACATCAATGCAGAAGTTTCTTGGCTCTCCTGCCCTTCCTGAGCAAAGGACCACGAAGGAGGAAGATGAAAAATGGTTTCCAAGTAAACACAACTCTACATAGAGGGACCCCATGGGAAGAACAACTCCTTTTCCCTGCAGGGAGTAAGGGGCGTATCTTGAAAGCTGATAGAAGGGATCTGAAAGAGAAGTTTGTACATGCACTCCCCTACACACCAGTCAAAGGGAGAGAGTTTATCTTCTCTTGCAACACAGGTGTAGTGTGCCCAGGAGTCCTTAACCTCGGTTTTAGTTGAGACTACATAACTTCAAGTTTGCTGCTGCTTCCCTTCACTGAGCTGCTGGCAGAATGCAAACCTTCTCAGCAGCTGCACTGTACTCTACACACATTCCTACTCTTCTGGGTTACTGTTGCAGAGGAGTAAACATTATAAGTCTGGCAACTAGGCCAGACTTGCATAGGGCTTTTCAAGTTCAGGTTCCTGGCTGAACTGTCTAAACTTCCAAAGAGAAAAATCTAGATGGGGTCCCTCAGAGAATGGCTTGCCTAACAGGATCAATGAAATACTTTTAAACAAAAATGGCTCTTAGCCACAGACATGAATCTAAAATTCCCTAGGTTCAGGGATATCTTTGGCTTGTTCTTTGGGAGAAATTTCATACTTCAAATTTTTTGTTGGTTTTCCTTTAATATGTTCTCTCTCCTTCTGCTTCTGTTCCCAGCTCCCTTGTTTTTAGGGTCAGTGTTATCTTTCTTTTGTTCTTCCATTTGGCATCCTATTCTCCAGTTGATATCAGTCTGTAAAAAGATCTCTGTTTCTGAATGGGTGGAGTAGAAAAAGGTTTGCTATATTTGCTTGGCTTCAGTGAAAAATATTGGTTGGCTTGAAGCACTGGGAGAAAAACGGTGGGAAGAAAAAATGGAAAAAAACACAATGGGTTTTGCCCAGTTCACTGAAAGGACAGACATTACATTTTCATTTCTACTAATTATACTCATATCACAACACGTTGCTATGTGCGGCTCACCTTCACAGCTCAGAAAACAACGGAGTACTTTCATAACCAGGGACTGTAGTCACCTCTGCAGACACATCAGAGGTAACTTCATTGCCACATGGAACCATCACCACAAATTTGATAGCTCCTCAGATTTGAATTGCTGATCTGGGGGAAATAACACCATCGCGTTTCATTTCCTCTCTTCCACATAGTTTCAAATGATGAGAGAACACTATGATCTTAGCCCTGCAGCTAGGAGCAAGTTTTGCTTTTAAGATGCTCTTTTGCATTTAACAGGAGGGACATACCTATTTGAGACTGAGCAACCATAGTAGACTTGCGATCACACAGTGGAGAGAAAGGAAGCCCTAGTTCTGCTTCTTTGTCACCCTGGAGAAACAAAATTGGGAAGAAATTACAAAAGGATAAGACAGGTTGCACTTTGATCTTAAGTCATGACTTTAAAAACCTCTCATTTTACTTTCTTTAATTAAGACTTGGGTTTGGTGTGTTTTTCTGTGTAGGCTTTTTTTTCTTTTCCCGGTAATACAAATCATAGATTACAAGCATACTCTTACTGAAGCTCTCCAGAGAACCCAGCAGAACTCAGTTCTCAGAGCAAAGCTATCAAGAGGAAATGTCATTGTGAGGACGGATTTTTCAGGGTGTGCACTTCTTTGTACGTCATTTTTAGTCTTTCAGATAAGGACTTCACAGTTCATAGCTGGCCAGATGCAGATTACTTTTTTTTTTCTTCCAAAGGAAACACAGAAATTGTTAACATTTTATGGAAGTGCTTAAATGCAAGAGTCCAAGCATGTTTTTCAGATCTCAGAACAGAAAGTCCTTTTCTAACATCACAAAATGGTGCAAAAGATCAAGTGTTATAACCCCCATCTTATTTTCCAGCCTTTCAAGTTGCATATTCTCAAAAATCCCTTTAACTTCGTTCCAGTACTCTATAACACATTGCTTTATGATGAAAAAATATACAGGATGACACATTTGCAATACTCCTCATGGAACATTCAAATTTAATCAACCTGTTAACTATACTGTGGAATCAATTCTCTAAATCAGCAGCTCTAACCGTGCTCAACTTCTGGCTGGTGTTCAGGCTAATGTTAAGTGGAAGCTAAAATAGCCATCAAACTAATCAGAGGAAAACTTCTGTAGGCATAAGTAAGAGCTGAATTCTTCTTCTTTTCTTAATATAACATACACAAGTTTTCTTAGAGTTTTGGATTGAACAATATGTAATAATGTTCTTTAATTGTAGAACAATTCTGCTTTATGTTAGGAATCTCATATACAAATATCAGGGTGAAACAGAAACCAAACACAGGAATATTGTGAAATAACATTCCTCTACTGTCTGTTACATCTCTTAGGAAAAATATCTCTTAAAGCCAGCTCTTAGCTAAGCATCGTTTCTTTCTTACTTATGCCTTTTAAAAACTCCAGTGCCTAATTCTTTTTAGTAAGGGACCCCTAACTGCTTTTCCGACTGCTCAAAGAGATATTTGACTTCTAAGCTGTTTGGGCAGCTCCTTCATGACTAGCTAAATTGCATTAGTAAAACAAATTAATTCATGTAAGAAGTTTGTTTAAAGAGATGCCTCACCATAACTGCTGAAGCTAAAAAACTAGTATTGTACTCAGAAGCATCAGTCACACCTACAGCATGTTTACTTGGTGCAGGAAGATGTGTCACATTAAAAATACTCGAAAACCAATAAGGCTGGGAACCTGCACTGATATAGCTTAAGTCAGGCTTTACGTCTCCACAGAGCACATAACAGAAAGGACAGAAGAAGGTCTGCAGGTGAAGGGCATAAGGAAATAAATACCGAATCTGAGGCCAGACCAGTTTCTTACCACCATGGCGCCCTCTGGCTAGACGTACTTTTCAGTTTGTGAGAAAAGCGTGTTCTTCTGCTGTTAGTTAGGGCTGTGTTTATTGATCTAGTACTAAATAACTTCAATGAACACAAGTTCTATGCTTCATGGTAAGCTTAAGGATTTTTCTGAAAAGGGCATTAATACTGCATCTGAATTTGGAACTAGATTACAAGTGTTATATAAAGCTTTATCTAAAAGTGGAGGCATTTGTCATTCAAAACTAGAAGGATTTGTTGACTGGAAAGAAATTATTCTTATGAAAACATAAAATAGTAATTTTGTCTTCATTAGATGTGTAAAACAGGTAAAAACTCAGGCTTTGTGTGGTTTCATACCTTCACCAGTCTTTAGGGAACATGGCAGTGGTGTATTTTAACACATCTAGTATAATTTTGAGCTAGAAAAGTATAAATATACACAGAGTTTTCCCTAAAATATATGTGAAAATCATCCTACTTGCATGAGTCTCCTGTATGGCAACATAGAGACAGCTGCAGGTATGACCCACCTGCTTCCACCTAGTAAACCCATTCTTGGTTTGCATAACAAATTAAAAGATTCATTTCAAAGCAAATTCTTGCAATCTCCTTATTATGAAGGGATTCCCACTATGCCTTTAAAAACAGATGCTATTTAAAAAAGTTGTTAGAACATTAAAAAAATTGTCATATATTTTTTCTTCTTTGCATTCAGATTTACTATAAAGCATGAAGTTATTGAACATTGGAGGGAAATTAAGCACTTAGATTTCTGCTTAGTTGAGCAATTCGTGTTGGTGAAAAGTATCCTAAACACTCCTAAGTGCTCTGTTTACTTTTCCTTTTTTATTTTTAAGGCAGCTCTTCGAATGCTTTTAATTAGTCACTCAGGGATCTTATAGCTATCACACAGAGCTTAATGGTTGTCTAGATTTGTGGGTCTGTCAACAGGTGATCCACCGTGAGCTATATACTAGACCAGTTCACTTCATCCAAAGTAAGACTAACGCATTTTTCACATCTATCCCAACCATATAAGTACAGTTCTATCAAGTACAGCCACCTAAATCTGCTTTCTATGGTTCTACAGCTAAGTAGATCATCACATATTCTGTATTTTTCTAATTTGAAACACATATTAGCTTTCCAAATTAGAATTTCTCCTAAGTAGATAATATCTGTATCTAGAGTCAGTGTATCAGACATTAACTCCCAAAGAGGCATAATAGCTATTGCTACTGGTGCCAGATGAGAAATCTTCATGTCATTTAGTAGGTTCTTGGTAAAATCAGAGAAGAAGGAAAAGACCTGTGTTTGTCTTCACTTAAAAAGATCTGTGTTTATTATATTTCCTTGCCCAATCCTACACAATCCCTCTGTGCCACAGAAATGCAGAGGAACTTCTTGCTTTACCTGTCTGAAGAACTCCTCAAGTAGAGACATGGTCCAGCGATGATGGAGATCCCAGGCCTTGGCTGGATGACTGATGTCTGCTGTATGCAACAACAGTGATAAGGCTTTTGGCTTGTCAATTCTGAAAACCCAAAGGATCAAACAAATTAATTGCCTGCTTTTGCAGTAGAGAATGACAAAAATCTCACTTAAGCAGAAAAATGAGGGCATTAGAATCTTTAGCAAGGATATTAATGGAATTATTTCTGTGTTCATAAAATCAGACAATTATGAAAGATTATCTAATTTCTCCAACATATACTATTCCTGTTGTAATAGGGACATTAAGAAGTGCAAAAAGAAACTTTGCTCAGCCTTGCTGAGCTACTTTGAAGGCTTGCTTGTCTGCATAAGACAGGTTGAAGAGCTGCTGTGCTCCCCATTTCAACTGGGCTGCATTCTGTGCAGCACACAAGAGAAGCTCTTCCCTTTAATCTAACTAGGATCTGATCTCAAGGGCACTGATGAGTCTATGCAGTAACTGACAAACGTTTCACTCTAGAAGACTAACATGAGATCAGAAAAGAATCCTTGCATCTTGTTCCACAGAACAAATAAAACTGGTAATTTCTTAAAACCATAATCTGAGAGTTTAGCCCAAGAACTCCGTAAATAAAGTTTTCTTGGGATGAACAGTTTTGTATTTTAGTTCCAGCTTTTGACTGTCTGAAATAGGCATAAAAGTGTAGCTTGTGAGAGGACCAATGGCTACCCACACTCTGGTCTGATACAGGTATAGTTCTGGGAGGGTCTGAACAAACCTATGTCCAGGGTGAAAAAATTACTATCACCCTGAGATTTCTGGAGTATAAAAGGAATTTTATAGGGAAGAGCTGTAAACAAAATATTAGAGGTCTCAGTGGCATACTGAGAAGAAGAAAAGGCCTTCCACATACTGCTCCGTCTGATATTTTCCAGTCTTTCCCTCAGTGGATCTCAAGTTGTTTTCATCTGTCCACTGGTTATACAACAAGCCCGTTGCAGAGGTGGCAGCCCATACCACCTGCAGAAGGGCAATGCATAGGTTGTGTTCTGCAGATCTTATAACCTTGAGTCATACTCAAGCTGTAGAGGTCACTCAGCTGGATTGTGTCCTTGATGTTACCCAGATATGCAAAGGGAAATGCCTATGGAGGCGTATCGCAGCAGGGTGACCTTTTCAAGCTTTGGTCCACTGGCATAGAAC
Organism: Cuculus canorus; assembly: GCF_017976375.1. NCBI lineage: Eukaryota > Metazoa > Chordata > Aves > Cuculiformes > Cuculidae > Cuculus > Cuculus canorus. The sequence continues at coordinate 107,913,039 of NC_071402.1, read as the reverse complement.
AGAGATGCGTGTATATAGGGGTGCCAGTCCACACGTAAGTGAATTCTTTCAAAATTCAGCAGCAGAAAAAGAATCAATGTAGACATCAAAGGGAGTGAGGGCCTCTGGAGAGGTGCTTTGAAATCAAACGCAATGGCAAAGCACCAGCTGAAATGCAGCCACTTGCTACATAGTGTTGTGAAGTGACTCACCCTTCTGGCTGCTGCAAAGCATTCTTCATGGCTTTGATTTGCTGGAAGTGACAGGACATATCAGTGGCCAACACCATCTCAATCACTAGAGCTCTGAATTCCCTTTTGGATGGCATCACAATGAGATGAGCAAGGAAAAGAAAATACAAAAAAACCCAGCATCAGACACATTCCAGTTTCTTTTGTTGTCTATCTGCAAATTATTGACAGTACTTATGCCTGTGTATGTCAGTCTTTCCATTATCACTGTTTTGGGGAGGGGGAAGAGCATGAATGTTTTTCTACACAGACACAGGTGTGGGAGGGCTGAAAATTAAGCAAGGTGACTAATCCTTGCTAGGAGAAATGCTAGATGTTTTTTGAAGAGCACCTTAGTATTAATACTCCTTTTTCCATTAAGCACAAACCTCAAATGGATTTCTTTTCTAGGGCATTCTTAGAAGGAAGTATAAACACTGTTTAAAGCCTCGGCATGAATCAGGTGAACTTTTGAACCTGAATTTTTATTACTAAACCAAAAACAGAACGTTAAAAAAAAACTCCTGTATATATGATGCAGTATTTCACTGATATTATTAATTCAAACTATTCCTGTATGAACTTTTGTTAAGTCAGCTTGTTTAGGAGCCAGTTGAAATTTCTTTGCAGATAATATGGATACCCTAGATATTTTAAAATATCGGAACATTCTGATCTAGCACACAATACAAATTTATTTTGTCTTTCTATCAGTTCAGCTAGATATGGGTTAACACAGGAAGAACAACCCAAGGTTAGCATACCAGCTCAGGATTTGGGAGATTCAGATATGAGTCAGCTTTCATTTAAAAATAAAAGTTACTATTCTTCTTTTCATGAATGTTTAATAAAGGACGTGGTCTAATTTGAGCATGTCTCTCTTGCCACTGATGGCCATGCTCAAGTTCCAGCCCCAGGCCACTACTGTGTACAGAACCAAGACTGCTGTGCTTACCCATCCCACGGGTGGCACATAATGAGTCCCTCCCACCAGGAGTTCTGCACACATGTTAAGATGGCATCAGCTGCCCTCACTTTTCCCTCAATATAACCACCACTTCCTCTCCTCTCCATCCTTATACATTATCAGCTGCATAGCCAACAGCATTCAAGATGATGCTATAGTGGCTGAAAACAAAGTTATTTTAAATTATTTTGGATCTACTATTTTTGCCAGTCCCGGTTAGATTCCTTTTCTGGTTCATTTCCAGAAGCATAAACCTCTCTGTAGATACAACCAAAAGAGGAAGAAGAGAAGAACCTTTACAAGAAAAAGGTGTGATTATGCTGTGGGAACATTAGTGCTTCAGATTATTCCTAGAAAACAACAGACACTTCACACATCCTCTGGAGAGCAACTGCATCATAACAGTCTGCACGGGCTACTTTGGGCATAGCAGGAACAGAAAAACAAAGGGCTGAACTCAGGAGAATGAGGCAGTGACTTCAGTGCTAGTGTGTACACACTCTCACAAGCACACAAATTGTAATTTCTGTTTTATAGAGGTAAATCTGGAAGATGCATATTTTCTGAGCTCTGCCCATATTTCAGAACGTTTCGTCTGAAATTGAGAGGAAAAATACTTCAGAGGCACTAAAAAAAAGAAAGCATTTTAGTACTGCAATACTGGTGCTGGAGCCTGCCAGGGACCCTTGAAGACCATCAGAGCCTGTTGGAGACAGCTGAAGACCCGAAGACCCCACCAGAGACCATCACAGCCTCTGCAGCCCATTGGCCTCCTCTGGAGTTTTTGGGGCCTGGAGTTGGCATTTTTTCAGTTGGAGACTGACAAAGCCAGTGGAGGTGGCTGTTCTCAGCCACTTCTTACCTCAGCCACTGAATAGGTGTGTGAAGATGAAGCCAGACCCACCCTGGCAGTCACAGAGGATAGAAACAGATCATCAAAGAAGGGAGATGCCCCATCCCTTAAAACGTTCAGGAAGGAGAAACTGCTCTTCCTTTAGAGAAGAAAAGACTTATCTTCTGATAAGATTTAAGTTGTGTCCAGACTGGCCAGTAAACAATTCAGGAAATTACTCTGTTTATCTCCCCCTCCCTTCACTGTTGCTAGTTTTGGGATCTGGAATTTGAGCAAATGTCTTGTAGGAAAAAAATAAAGAAAAAGAAGAAAAAGAGCACTTGATTTCCCTCATCTTGTCAAGGGATCATCTCTCCTACTTGCTTCTTAACTCTTATGGGTCTGCCAGGGGAGGTTTAGGCTGGATATCAGAAAAAAATTCTTCACGGAAAGAGTAATCAGGCACTGGAACAGGCTGCCCAGGAAGGTGGTGGAGTTGCCTTCCCTGGAGGTGTTTAAGGAACCAGTGGATGAAGTACTTAGGGACATGGTTTAAGGGAGTGTTAGGAATAGTTGGACTCAATGATCCAGTGGGTCCTTTCTAACCTGGTGATTCTATGATTCTAAGTGGGTCATGGGGTCAACTATTTGTGTACCCCTTGGTTTCTAATCAACAGTGCTATTTGGTTTGTTTCTGTGTAGAGCCACGGAGCAGAAAGGCAGGTATCTAGTGCGGGTTATGGGAGCCCAGGACTTGCAGCAAAACAGGGAACACATTAAAATACCATCTTGGTGCACCTCAAGGACATCACATCATGTTTGCCTCCTACACACGTAAAAACCTGGGGGCTTTCTGGTTTGGATTGTGGGGGTTTAGTTTGTTTTTTTTCTCTCTCTCTACATCTTAGAGCAACAGAAATCTAAACAATTGCATCACTTACTCATGTATCTTCATGTCCTTCCAGTTTTCTAACACCTGCCCAGCTTTATTGTGCTCAAACAGAACACAAAACCTCACTCAGCATCATGGCAATATGGGCTGGAATGAAAGACCACTCATTCACTCACAGAGAGGTTGCAGCTGAATCACTGACACACAGAGAAGCAGCAGTAAGGTGGAAGAAGACCGTCCTGAACATGCATCATCAGGAGGACTGCTGCACTTAGGCAGCTGTTTCCATCCAGTCACTTTTCCTGAGCTGAGCCACCCCAAGTGAAAACTACTCTTCTCCAACAGTCTGAGGAGGCAAAGGGGATCCAATTTACTCACTAGTGGAATGCAATTTGCATTACTCAACAGTGCATTATTCTTACTGACTAGAGCCTTCAGTGCTTTTTTGTTAAGTAATGGCCCTAAAAGCAGCAGTGGCCAATTTAGAATCTCGGAGGAGGTTTTGAGTATGCATCTGCATCAGCTGCAAACCTGACCTAATTTCTATTTACTTCAGAAACAATCAGGAGCAACAGGCACAACTTCAATCAGAATCAGGTAGTCTGGATTGGGTTTTGATACACACATGGCCTGACTCCTTCTACATACGTCTTTAGTGCACCTTGCAATTCACAGGTGCCATTCAACACAGAAGGCTCAGGATGTGTTTACACGAGGCACTGGAGCATGTTATTCCTCAGGGAAGAGCCTCCATGTCTGACCTCAGAATTAAAAGCGACGTCATTGCAACGAGTAAGGGACTGTATAAAGGCAAATCATATGCACAAAGGTTGTTCCAGAGTGCAAGTAGTTCTACAGGCTGAAACTGGCCTAAAAGAAACAGCAGGAGCTGTGCTACACCTTGTTAGCTTGCACCTCTCTGTCCTGCGCTCCATTACACACTACACACTGGCTGCAGCACTTCTTCAGGTTTCTCACCAAGCTGTGAAGACAAAAGTGTCAACACATACAGTGGGAGACACAAGTACTACCATGAGTGACACTGACTACCAGCTTTTGTGGTGATTTCATATAGCCTATCTCCACTACTCATGGCATTGCAAACCATGTTGGAAATTGGTTGAGCCACGTTCCATGCAATGGTGTGCTGTGTGTTTCCCCCATCCTCTCCTTCAATAGTTCCCCGTTAGGGAGGATGGAATGATTGTGGAGTGTTCAAGAAGGCAGGAGCTGCAGTAACAGCCTCAACCAACTTCCTGAGCTACCAGCTGAATCCAAAATGCAGTGGCTGATCACCACTGTGGAAACTGTGTGTCTTCAATTCCTCCTGTCCATCTTCAAACATATTTCTGTCATTTGTCTCAACAGGCACTGTTGGAATGTACTGCATACCAAGTATTTTTGTTTCTATTTATCCATTCCTGTCATTGTTGTCAGACTTTAGCTGTCTGTAAGTTTTTGTGTAAACCAGTTCAGCTGGTTTTGCTGGAGAGATTGGGTAGAGATCAGCACCTCCAGAACATGGGTCTTGTCACCGTAGGGTAAGTGGAATGAATTGTCCTTTGGAGGTACTGCCTTGATCCCTTAAGTAAGAAGGAAGCTTAGACTACTTGCTTTTTCACTTCAGGTGAAATGAATTCCAACATAAATGTGTTGGCAGAATCACCCAGCAGATCTGGCAGAGTGACAAATGCAGCTTGGGTTTCCCATTTCTCTCATTTTGGGTTTCTTATTCATTCTCTTTTAGATCCCTGTTTGTAGCAACGAAAACACAGTCACATGAAAGTCATTGCCACTGAGAATATTATGGCTCTGCCAGCACTTGAGAATGGGTTTTCTTGTGGATTCCCTCAACTCAAGATCCCTTGTAGTCTCAGACTCTGTTTCATAGACCTGAGTATTCTGCTTGGCTCACTAATTGGGGATTTAAATACTTCTCATGACACTTCTGGATGTTTTTTCTCAAGGTACTATATAGATTTCCCGAAGGCCAGAGGCTAGGGAAACATTGTATTCTATATGATATAACCTACCAGTGAGAAAAAGTTAGAAGCTACCCAGTTTGAAAATAAATTCTAAGATAACATGCCCATGGCTTTTAATAACCCCTGCAGAACTAGGGAAAGGGACAATTAGGTGGAGAAAGCATGTTGTCAGGGAACAGGGTCAGGAACAGCAATTGGAGAAGAGGAAAACCTGAAGAGAATTTCTTGGTTTGTTACTGTCATATGCTGAATGACAACTCATCCTGTGGCCAATGTCACAGCTTTGATTTTTTGGTTTTCTAATCAATGTCTTGCAGATGACTCAGCTTTATTGACAATATCAGTATTGCATTAAATGTTACTTCCCAAAGCTGTACTCCAATACAGAGTTAAGGGGCTAAACATTTCCCAGATGCCTTATTTCTATACGTAACAGGCTTGCACTAAGGATACTCCATTGCAATAAACTGTGTGGGAATTATTGATGATGGAATACAGTGCTAGAAAAGATGTCTAGAACAGTATCTTAGAAAGCATCTGTTCACTCTACAGTTTATTTTCTTAGGTCACTGTGATCTGTTTTTGTTATAGCTTCATCATTTATTTGTTGATGACTTGTACAAATGGCATTCATGAAATGAGACAACTCACCTGATTTTCAAATATTTAAGAAGCCACAACTTCCATGGAGACAAAAATACAGTTTAAGTACTAGTAAGCATTCAACTCTTCTCTCCTTCCCCGTAGCCCGAAATATCTCTTCCAGTTTCATCTGCTTTCCTTACAAAGCCTGTGCCCATTTATGTTCCAACAATAAAATGTAGCTCTAATTTTCTACATTTCTTTCCTGAAAATACATACCCTAAATAGATGAACAACAACCACAAAAATGATAAAATCCACATAGATATCTAGGACTGCAAAATCGACTGACCGTCAGATTTTCTCTTACTAGCGATGTGGAAAAAAGGAGTGAGAACTCAGCTCAGAAAAACACTTAAGAATTTGTTTTTGAAAAGCCATCGCTCAGGCCTCTTGCTGAAAGAGGTTTATCAGGTATGTTTACAAAAATAAAGTTAAATTTGGACACATTTTAGCAGCTGCCCAAAGCATCCTTCAGTACTGAGGGTCCTATTGTATTGTGCCAGTCTGGGAAAATCTGGGCCTCTTGGTTTTTTTTTTTTCCTCAACACCTTAGATCCTGCTGAAGTCAGCTGATGTTTTTAGTGCTTTCTGAATGCTTGCCTATGGTATTTAAAACCGGCAGGCAAAAGCAAAAGCACACCAAAATCACAATGTTTAGGCATTAGAACACATAGATGATGGCCTTGATTCTGCAGCTGCTGCTTGATGGGCAGCTAAAAAATAAAAAAGACCTACTTGAGAGAGAACAAAATAAATCCAAACCGCTCAATAGTTTTGCTCAGGCAGTGACAGTATTTCTTAAAGAGATGTGTTAATCTTTGAAACTTTGGGTCTAAGCATGTTGACTCAATGGAATACACATGATGACACTACAGAATCAATGAGAAATATCTAGGTTTGATTCAAGCAAAACCAGTTTAAAGCTTCAAAGCAAATCATTTTGCTAAAGACACTATCTATGCAATGAAGTATACCCAATTAGCTGCTCCACTGTTTTTCCTTTTAGACAGTGACTCTAAACCTGCTGTTTCTAGTCAGTTAGTTCTTTGCATTTCCCCTGCCCACATCAAAGGAAGCAGTAATTTGCTGCCAATATTTGAAAAGGCATTACCAGCTGTAGCTAAAAAAGAAATTAGATTTTTAACACCTCAATGCAGATTTTTAAATTTGTTTTTTAAGTTCCTGCACGCTGCCCACCATACGACTATTTTCTATATTGGAGGATAGAACTTCTTGGGCCACTCCTCCACAACACTCACACTGAAATCACTGAAATCAGCCACGTAAGTTCCTGAGTTTTATTCTTTGTGTTCAGCTACAGGATCACATCACTGCAGGAGATTCAGGCTAAACAGATTAGCAAACAGAGCTTTCACTGACCAGCTTGCTAGAAGCCAGGCCCTACAGAAGTGCTCATTTTCCCACATTTCTATTAAAGTAAGATGAACTGACTGCTCAGCACTGTAGCGCATTTAAGTGTATGCAGGAGGCACCATGTATCACATAAGATCCCACAAGCTCCTTCCCCTCTCATGAGAAAGACCATGGAGGAGGATTCTTCCTGTCTAGCACACTCAGCTTTTTATAAAGTACCAGTCCTTGGAGTTAAAAAAAAAAAAAACATAAAACCAGAAAGGTCTCATCAGTTTTAACTGTCTGCTATTAGAAAGCCAATCATGGGCTGATTTTGTCACATAAATCACATATTGCATGAGGCTTATTTTAAATTACAGCTTCTTACATCATCCTGGCACGTCTAGTATACCGATTGATGCTTCCTGGACTGGATTTTTTTTTTTTTTTGTGTTAATTCCATTTATAATTTCCAGGCAGGGAGTGTCAAAGTAGATGAAGGTTATGTTTATGCATTAGGATGAACAAACAGCAGGCTAGCTCTATGCTCACTAACACATTTATCTGTACAAAGGGAGTCTCTGGGAGACTTAGAAGCAACATAGGAGTCGATTTGTATATTATAATCCATTATAATGAAGTCTTTCAGTCTCACTACCAGAAGTGAAATCCAAAAGCAGAAATAAGCAAGGCAAAAACCTTTTAAAGCTGTTTCTCTTGTAGCAACAGAAATGCTAATATGCAATCTATGATAATGCATATTGCCATTCAAACAAGGTCATAACAGCCTATGGTGATGCTGCATTATTCCTAGACATCCACCATGTTCACATTTTTACCTCCAGTCATCCTTTGAGAGATTAGATAAAATATTCATCTCTTCATCATCTTGCAAAAGACGATACGCCGCACTAACATGGTGATTTTCAAGCACAGACCGGTCATTATATAGAATGGCTGAGTCTGACCTGGGATTTAAAAGAAAACAGAGGAAAGGTTATGTTTCTTCTATTTTGTCTAAAGAGTCTCACATTCAGAAGTTTTCCTTTAGTCAGCTTTAGAGACAGAACATGTGTAAGCATTTTAAGAACATTTATAATGCTTTGTTCATTACCATTATTCAGTAAAAGAAAACTAAGATCAAAATTTACCACAAAATCTGTTTCATCAGCTGAAACACACATAATCTCTTAAAAAAACCCACTAGATCTGTGAGAGATAGGGACCACTAGAGTTGAATCAGGAGGCTCTTCTCCAGCTCTTGTGGATGTTGCTCTCATATTAAAGCCTAAGGAAGCAACTGCTGCAGGTGCATCCCAATATTGTTTCCAGAACAGCGAATTAGTTGCAAGTAAGATAGAACTGAACCATTTTCTGTCACCTGTGCGCTAGACTATGCTGTCCTGAAGGGCAATTGTCTGAGGCACAGAGTAGGGCGAAAGGCACTTCACATCTTGTTTAAAGTTCCAGGGCATAGATCTGAGATTGATGAATGGCTAAAGTGGTCTGAAGACAAAGTTCTTGCTGGAAGTTAATGGCAACAGAGGGAGAGGATAATTTGTTAAGGTCCCCACTCAGTTGTTGTTCCCAGAGAGAAGTAGATGTTTTTCTCCCCTGACACTCCAAACTATCAGATGTTCAGTGTTACAGGGAATAAATTACAACTGTCTCTTCTTGAATTCTTCTATAAGTATATGGGAAATAAAGCAGCTTCCCAAGTATCATATACATGAAGCTGTAAGAAGTGGAGTGTGGATCGGCCCAGAACCGAGACAGAAACTTCTTTTTACATTCCCATGCTTTCCTGAGCATATGTGTGATTTATCCTACCAACCTATGGATGTATCCCTGTGATACACAGCATGATTCAGTTAACATACTTCAGGCATCTAATTTACGGTAAGATGCAATGCATTTTAGAAATGCCCAAGTATGCAGTATCGGTGGAGGACATCTAGACATTGTGTCACTGCTATCAGTATACTTCCATTGTTGAAACACCGTACAGACATTATATACCCAGTTCTCACTGCAACTAGAGGCTTTAAAACCTTTGTATACTTCTGAATTTCGCTGCGAACTTATCTTCTCCTTCTTTCTTGCACCAACCCAAAAGACTTCTAGAAGATTCTGAGTTAAAAAATTGGTGGTTCCGTCTGTTTTGTGATCAGCTAATCACTGTCTAGCAATTTATAAAGCTTGTATAAAGCTTGAAAACATGACCTCCCTGAACTGGAAACTGTAAGCATATCCCCTTGCTACAGGTATGGTTTTCCACTAAAGTAAAAATAGCATGTGTAGTGATGGTGTTCACTGATGAATACAGATCTTGTTGAATTCTTGATTTATGCAGTTCAGGTTTGATTCTTCAAATTCAACAAGGAGAAAAAACTGTAGAATTACAGTGTCTTCTCCAAAACTATACCTTCATCCAAATATTGCAATCTCTACAGCAATTTACCTTTGGGAACTTTGCATTTTGATATATTTTTGGACCTTAGTTTTATAGACTGTTAATATGAAACAGCATTCAGGAAGCTAGAATACATGCATTCCATTGTGAATGGCAGAGTAAGGGAAAATTAAATGCAAGCTAAGGGAGTGAACTTGTGTCCTGTAACACCTGAAAGCAAAAGATACTATACTATTCCAGGTGGCTGTGCTGCTATTCTCCCAAGGTCTTCCCCTCCATTTCCCAGCCCATTGCTATGATTTACAATGGCCTCACCGTGTCTGGATGTGAAAGTTGTTGGTGGTTCCAGTGTGTTCATAGTCATGAATAGCAGCTGCGAAGATCATAGCGAAGATCTCCAGCTCTGTCAGCCAGTGCTGAAAAGATATTACAGAGCAATCAGATAAGTTTTCATCTTCCCAGACATTAAGGCTTTTGTCTTTTATGGCAAGTTATCCACTGCTGACAGTCAATGTTGCACATTATAGCCTTTTCCCTGCAGTCAGCTGTTTTAGAGCAAACTTCTCTGGCTGATAGACAAATCTGAATCAGTGTTTTTTCCTGAAGCTTCATCTAAATAAATGGAACTTCAGCAGCAACATATTTTCAGGGGCTGATGAGGCTTAAGGCAGAGCAAAGGGAGTTATGTACCTTTCTTAAAGAGCCATGTGTGAGGAAGAGAAAGAGGGAAACTTCAAGAAAATAAAGGCTCTTCAAGTGGAACTTGATGATATGTGTGCAGGTATGTACACAACACCAAGGCAGGTATAACACTTCCAGCCTCACATACAGAAGAATGTCACTAATTTCCAGTAACTGCAAATATTTGTCAGTCACTGAATCATGAGGGGAAGAGGAAACACAACCTCACAAGTTGTACATCCTGTTATTTCTTAATCATTTATAGAAACATTTGAGAAAGCCTTTGAGATGTTTTTTTACCTAATTGCCTAGTCAGAGCCTTCATTTTCAATGCTTAAATCCCTTTTGACTCTAATCTCTAAATGATTCAGATTCCTCTGAGTCAATCAGTGGTTTTATGTCTGGGTTTCCACTGATCACACATAAGGAGTGCTGTTAACATCAAGTACATCAGAGACAGACAAAAGCTCTGAATACTGTAGATGTTGTAATTATTTGTATGAAATGCTTAAATGTGTTACATTTAGAGAAAACCTTTAACAGAGCGGTTGCCAAATGTTTTTGTAACTGCTTATCATCAACCTGCAAACATTTTGATAGACATTCATATACCAACTACCTTTTAATTCGACACCTAGTAAAGGCAGTATCGCTTCCTAAATTTATTGTAGACATCTATTACAGCTCAGGGGCCATCACCGGTCTGTCAACTATGTGCAAGGGAAACACAAGTAACTGTGGGGTCTGCACACCGCCTGGGCAGCTATCCTGTGTTTCATAGTCATCTCTACACAACCAAAGAGGAGTGAAGCAAACCTCAGTAGTAAATATCTCCTTACACTAAAGATGCAGTTTGAAATATTGGCCACGATATTTCACACAATGCCACTGACCATAATCAAGGCAGTTCTTGACTTTTTCTTTTTGAGAAAGAGAGAGAACAGGACGAAGATATCTAGAAATGATCAGACACAGAAAATTAGCTATTTTCTTATTTCCACAAAACTAGTCCAGGACTGGAGTGGATGGCACTTATGGTGGAGAAATCTGTGATGTTTCTGTTTCCAGGTGTGACTTGTGAATAAGGAATGCTTTACAGCTGATGAAGAACACGATTTCAACTTTCAAACAACAACTTCTGGCAATTGCAATGGAAGAAAACAGGAACTATCCTGATCTGGAGTTCAGTTCCTCAACCATGTTCTGCCCTTCCCCCAGTGCAATGGGTGCAAATGACAGAAAAACTTCAGACCTTCTGGGCATCATCTGACAAGTCCTACTCCAACAGGATTATATGGCCCAATTTTTTAAACAGCACTAAAGCAAGGAGCTCTGTGCTTGAAGTCTCCTACCACATCTCTTAAGACACATACAGAAAAAGTGCTAACTTGCACACCCTATCAAAGCATCATTTGTTGAACAAGTTCAGGTAATGCAGGTTTTCAAGTAGGGTGTAATACACCCGAGGAGATGTAGTACATCTCACAACAGCATTTGAGGACAACCATTCAGAATATAGACTGGGATTACAGTCATGAACTGTTGGTAACAAATCAATTGCTGTGAGCACCACAAAGTCCAAATAGGCTTGTGCATAACAGGAAGGAAGCACCATCTAAGTAGTCGGAACCTTTCAGTCCTTTTTTTATGCTACAACTTTGCAAGGAAAAACACATAAGAAGGCTAAAAGCCTGCAGAGACTGAAGGCAATCTCCATCAAAGCAGTGATAGTACCTTTCACTAGTCTGTGATGGACTTCATCTTGGGATCAGAGAGCTGGTTTTAAAGAACAAAGCCACCAAGAACTATTAAGAAAGCAGCAAGACACTGCCGCAGGTGGAAAGAGTGAGGAAACAGGAATGGCTTTCATTTCTGAAGAGCTGACAACTTGTCTTTCTCAAAGACACAAGAAATACAAAGAATTATCTGCCAAGCCAAGGCATTGGCATGGAACAAGGCATTGGCATGGAACAAGGCATTGGCATGTGAACAAAATGCATACAGAAAGAAAAAAGAAAGAGGAAAGAGTAGCATTTCCAAACCTAGTTATACAAATGGATGCATTTCCAAGAAAATATTGCAAAGGACAGAAAGCAATAATTAGCCCGCTTCCTTCTCCATAGTTTGTAGTTCTTTTATTCCAAAGTATTTACCATTTTCAGAGCTCATGATCATCTGCTTATTAATCATAACAGTCTAGAGGGTAGGAGGGTTTAACTTCCCTTTGTAACAAACAGATGTGACACAAGTCTGCACTTCTGCAGTTTTACAGGTCAGCTGCAGGGCATATTCTCCTGTAATTCTTGACAGTATCAGAGAAAAATTCTTAAGTTTTACCATTCACACCTCGTTGCCTGGAGTCTCAAAGAAACCATATGGTAATGCTTAATAATTGTAAAGATTAATCAGAAAATAATACCAAATAAAGTAATAATCATAGCTGAATGACAGAGTCAAATAAAGAAAAGAACGTGACATGAGCAAAAATTGTGTCAGTTCTTTGAAGTTCTTCCTACACATCATGCTTGTAGACCAGTCCTCTATGAGACAACCATCAGAGTCATTCCATATTCTCTTTCAATGTTATACCTATGAGAGAACCCAAGAGAGTCTGGTTCATGCGGTCAAGTATAACAAAAAATTTCCAAGGCATCAGCTGAAGGGAAAAAATAATGGAAAACTAAAGAGATTTCAGGCACTGCATATGATTAGAGGGAAAGAAGATTTTTAATTAAAAAGAAACGTGAAGAAAAAAGAAGCTTGGAATAAAACTGTCAAGGGAGCTTGTAAATAATAGGAGAAAATATTCAACAAAGGCATATAACTGTGCAAAGATAAACCAGACAATAGTTTCTTTCTTTTGAGGCTGGAACAAATGACCAATACATAAACTACTAAACTCTGAAAAACAGTAGTTTTTCCACATTGAAAATAACTACTCGACAAGATAAATAAGGGCTATTTTTCTGTTTTATTGTATGATTTTTTCACCAATCTTTCTCTTCATTCAGAAAAAGAATAATTAAACCAAGGATCTCAACATGCTTTCTGAAACCAAAGTCTCATATTTCAGCATGTCCAAGTTCCTTGCATAATCATTGTGAAAGTGATAAACTGAAGAAATATGTATGCTAGAGTAAGGATAAGATATTGATTTAAGCAAATTCTGGACAAAGGAAAATGTCTCCTAGCTTTCTGTACTATGTGTGAATTTCCTATGCATGCGAGAAGCTAGCCCTGTTGCGAGCAGCAGCTTAGAATTGATGACCTCTAGATCTTGTCTTCAAACTCCACTAATCTATGTGCATGGAGATGGGTTCTATCCCACAGGGGGAGGTGGGCTGAAAACTAAGAAAAAGGGGAAAACCAAGAAAAAACAAATTTAAAAAAGCATTCTAACTAGGGAAGCAAAGCTGAGATGTCAGCGTTGACACACTGTTGTAAGTCCCTCAGTAGCAGGAGTGGTTTCTTCTGCTACGTTGGCTCTTAAACCAAATGATATCCTTTTGCTGTGGGAGCTTTAGTGCTTGAGATTATTCCTGATAAAAAACAGAGAATTCACTAAGTCTTCTGGAGTGCAAATCCATTGTAATGGTCTGCATGGGCTGTTTTGGACATAGCTTATTACAGCAGGGATACAAAAGCAAAGGGCTCAACTCGGGCGAACAAGGCACTGACTTCAGTGCCAGCTTTTACATACGCTCACAAGTGCACAAATTCTAATTTTGAGCTATAGATGTAAATCTGGAACGTGCTTATTTTCTGACCTCTCCCCATATTTCAGAACATTTTTTCCTCTGAAATGGAGAGGAAAAATGCTTCAGAGACATTAAAAAATAAAGCGTTTTAATACTGAAGAGTTCTTATTTGTCACTTTAAAAATTAGGTATCACAATAGCATGGAAAGGCATTCGGACACAGATAATTTACTGGGCATAGGTAATACATGAGAGAATATCTCCACAGACACAAGCTAGAGGATGATAGCTTTGAGCATTTGTTGCCAGGCTGAGATAAGGCTGAGACACATTACAGAGAAAATTTTAGATAGATATTTCTCCTTCCTTTGGTTTTCCTTCTCAGTCAGATTGGAGCCTGGGATACACACAGCTGTTACTTTTTTCCCTGATGAGTTCTAGCCTTTGTTTCTGCCATTGTCTTCAAAGCCTGCATGACACATTATGGTGCTGCAGTCCATGTGCTGCGGGGCAGCCCTGGATAAACTGTCCCCAGAAATTGTTTGCAAGAGGCGTTTCCACAGAGGTACTCAACTACATCTGCATGCTGTACACCTTGAGCATTCCCTACTATTTATTGTCTCCACTGTGTGGGCCAGTAACTTTCTGAGCCACCAGCTGAACCCAAACTGCAATGGTTGATCACCACTCTGGAACCTGCCTGCCTCAAATTCCTCTTGTTTGTCTTCATATTATTTCTGTTGTATGTCTTTACAACCACTGTAGGAATGTACTACGTACTAAGTATTTTTGTTTAAGCCTTCCATCCATTCCTGTCATTATTGGCAGACTTTAGCTGTCTGTAAGTTTTTGTGTAAGCCAGTTCAGCTGGTTTTGCATTTCCAGAGCATGGAGCTTGTCATCCTCAAGTAAGTGGAATAAATTGTCCTTTGGAGATACTGCTTATCTCCCTTAAGTAAGAAGAAAGCTTAACAATTTGCTTCTTCACTTCAGGTGAAATGACTTCCAACATAAATGTGTTGGCAGAACCATGCAGGAAATCTGGCAGAGTGAAAAACAGGGCTTGGATTTCTCATTCATCCTTTTTTTAAATCACTGTGAAAAGTTACTTAGATCTTCACCTACCTTCTATTTCTAAATAATCCTGAGTCTTCGTTTCCATTAGCACAGCCATATCAAAGTTTGTAGACGGTACAAGCAGATTCTACTGTGGATAATCATAATCTCCTTACTGAGCAAAACCTGTTGTAATCTCATTATGTATTCAAAATGCCAACTTCCGTACTTACCACAATGCCTGTCTTGAAAAGTAGGTAATGGACTGTCTGTGTCACGTCTGCGGCGTGCATTAGGTTGTGATAAGGATTTTTGTGTTTACTATAGCCAACTTCCAGAGCTTCCACAAAGGACACCAGTGCAGAAATGGGGATCTGAGGAAAAAAGCACAGAATTACAACCAAAATAATCACCTTTAATAGCTAGCATTCAGATGGGAACATTTTGAACAGAGGCCCTAAAGAGCAGTTTGTACTTCACAAGTAAATAACACACTAAAACATCTGAAATTGGCAGTCAGGAGAGAGAGTGAATCCAGGTTACTTCCTCAAACCAGCTTTCCCATCCCTAATTACATTATGGATGAATCATTCCCTCACATAAACACACATAAGTAAGTATACTATCAAATGCTGTCTGGAAGACACATGCAGTATGAAAACTAACATAGAACACTTGATTAGTTGCCCCTGGAGAAATATTTCTAATTAGGCCACAAGTATCAATCTGTTCCCCTCACAAACCACTGGAATATACCTCTGCTTCACTATTCATCATCAAGATTTTCTAATGAAACACATCATATAGCAAGTTTGAGATACTCTACAATGAGGGGTATAATTTATCAGACTTCAGTTTCTTCACAGTGAAATCCAGTCTGCCCATCTAATGGACTTGCTGCAAGTTTCTGACTCCAGAGGTAGAACTGTACACGCTCAAGAAAATGCAATATAGAAGATTCCTAGAGAGCAGACTATGCAGGTTGTGTCAGCTGCAACAGATGCAACTGGTAATATGACTTCTTCAGTTTCATCTGCTCAAATGACAAATGCCCTAAACGCTCATATTTCCATAGTTAGAGGGGCACTGCTGTTCTTCTCTTAAGTATGCAGCAAGGGAGGATGCAGTTCTGACCAGTTACCTTCTTAAAACTTTTCTCATCAGGCACAAGCATTTCAAGAAAAAGTACAGGAGAGAGAGATCTGTAAACCCTTTCCAGCCAAAGTGAGTAGACACTACCAGAGAGTGGAATTGTCAGTGGAGGAAGGGACAATGGAGTATTTGGGTAGGAAGAATGCTTAAGACCTAAGAGCAATATTTCTGCCATCCAAATTTACGTCTGCTCAGAGCTGGAGGAAAAGACGTAACATTTTTATCTGAAAACTGTAGCAATTATAGATTCACAGAATAGTTTAGCTTGGAAGAGACCTTTAGAGGCCATTAGTGCACCCGTACTTTGCAATCAGCAGGGACATCCTCAAGTAGATCAGGTTGCTCAGAGCCCTGTCCAACTTCATAAATAACATTGTGTCTTGCTTACTGCAGAAAGTGCAGTGTCAACGAAGCCTTCAAACAACACTAAAATTGCATTCTGAAGGAAACGAAGCAGGATGAGAGGAAAGTGTAACAAAACTTGAGATGGAAGAAGAGGTTTATCTTCTAACTACTGACCTTGAAACGGTTGATCAGGTCATAGCGTGTGAGAAGTTCATAGAAAATGAATTTCAGTGCATGATCCCCACTGGCATCGTTTAGTGCAAACACATCAAAGGACCACTTGTCTACATTCTGCAAGAGTAGGTAGAAAAGACAGTTAATATGGTCATTCCTTTTACAATGATAATTTGATTTCTATCACATCTACAAATAGACAATTAGAGTGGCAAGGTAGGTAATATTTTTTTAACTTCTTCAATTCCATTTAACCAATACAGAGTCTAATTTACTGCTCAGTATTGTATGACTTGCATTTAAGAGGCTTTCATTAACAACATGTATGTTATTTATTTTTTCTAAACATGATAATTCTCCACGCCAGAATTTAATTAGTAAAGGTTTAATAATTTAAAAAAAAAAAAAAAGGATCCAAAAAGAATCCTGGTTTGTTTTAGTACCTGAAACACTGGGATGGCCCTGTTGTGGCTGATTTTACCCTTCTTTGTCCCATACCCACATGCTACATCTATAAAAATAAAAATAACTTTGAAAGAAAGAGAAACAATAAATATATGCCTTCAAATGATATTAAAGCCTCTGGATTTTACTGTGCCTATATTGTTTTTGTGAAGAAAGTACTCAAAAGCTTCCCTCATGCTTAAAACAGAATAAGGTGATATGGTTTTTGCAGCTAAAAAAAAAATACAGACACCTATGGTCATATTTTCATAGAGTCATAGAATCGTTAGGTTAGAAAAGACCTTTGAGATCATCAACTCTAACTGTACCTGGCCACTACTAAATTATGTTCCCAAGCACCATGTCTACTCGCCTTTTAAACACCTCCAGGAATGTTGACTCAATCACCTCCCTGGGCAGCCTGTTCCAGTGCCTGATAACCCTTCCTGTGAAGAAATTTTTCCTAATGTCCAATCTAAACTTCCCCTGACATGGCTTAAAGCTCTTGTCCTATCACCTGTAACTTGTGAGAAGTGGTTTTAACTACTTACTGTTCAGTCAACCAAAATAATAAGTAGCTAGAAGAACTATCTTGCTAGATCCAAACGGCAACTTAGTTCCTTCTGATTTAAATATTAATCCTGAACTGTGATTGCAGCATAAACTGCTAAAAGGCGGCATGACCCTAATCTTCCTGGTTTTTTTTTTTTTTTTTTTTCTTTTAAAGATAAGTGAGTCCACTGGGGCTTTCAGAAAACTACAGAGCAGGAGAAAATCACAGGAATCTGATGTTAAGGGCTAACAATGATATAAAAAGCAACATTTATAACAGAACAGTAAATATCTAACTCCAGGTGGGAAAATTCAAGTCAGTTGTAAATGATATATTAATGCTGCAGGGTGCTCAGTCAAGAGACTGAGGAGGGAAAGGTCAATTCCCAGCTCATGAAGCTGAAGTATAAGGTATAAGCCTTCTTGCAGAAAGTTGAGTTCAAATCTCAACTCTTACGGAAGGTCATGGGAATTGACAGCACTTGTTGTCTATAAAGATAAAGCCTCTTGATCTCAGAACTGGATGTTCCTGAAACCTTATGAACCTTTCTTGCCTGGCCCTAGCATCAGAGGAAAGGTGCGAAAGGAGTGACAGCTAGAAGAATGATATACAGATCAATCACACAGCTGGATCTGGCCCAGGACCAGCTCTCAGTCTCACTTGCCTGCTAAGAACTTTGATGTACTCCTCACAGGGATTTATCCAAATGATTTTCCTTAAGCCGTATATTAAAGACCAAAATCTATACTCTGAAGTTTCTCT
The DNA here is from genome assembly GCF_017976375.1 of Cuculus canorus. Classification (NCBI taxonomy): domain Eukaryota; kingdom Metazoa; phylum Chordata; class Aves; order Cuculiformes; family Cuculidae; genus Cuculus; species Cuculus canorus. Next base: position 107,894,878 of record NC_071402.1, on the reverse strand, counting down.
CACTTTCAAATTCTGTTCCAGATTCTCATTTCCTTATGGCATTTTCACCGCGAAAGAAACGTGACTGCATTTCACAGATGCATGTGTTTAGATGCTCTCAATGCAACAAGTAGGGCTGGCTAGACATAATATTGAGTATTGTTAAGGATTAAAGCCCATCTAAAAATAAGCCATCTTTCTTAACATTACTAAAAATGCTAAATCACAACTATCTACCAAGTTCTTGAAGCCTAATCCAGCTTTGTTTCTTGTTGTTGTGGTCGTGTTCCAGGTAAGGACCTGACTTCAAGCCAAGTGCAAAGCACAGTTACCTTTAACTGCCTTGCAGTTGGTCACCCATGCATCAGCACAGCTACAGGACTTCTTCTGAACAAGACCAAAGTGTTTTGGTACTATCTCTCTTCAGCGTGGTGGTGATCCTAGCCACCTTGCTACTTACATAGTGTTGACTATGCATACACAGAGCTGCGTATGCCTCTTGTGGAAGTACAGTCCACACAACAGCTAATAAGTGATTGAATAGCAAGGATGCTGAAGATTCAGCTCTGCTTTCACCAGTCCCAGTAAATCGTTTGCTTGCTGAGCAGTCGATATTACAAGCTATGTGGAGCCCACACACTGAATGCAGGGTCAAGCTACTCCAAAGATGATTTTTGGCCCGAATCGCAGAACACCAATTATAAATTGCAGTTTTTCAACACTTTCAGTAGTGGTTAGAGAGGAAAAACAACTGAGAGAGGAAAAAAATTTCACCAAGAAAGCATGTTTTGAAGCCCTTGAATAAACTTAGAAATGGGTGGGGTGGGGAAATAATGTCCGAAGTATCCATCTAATAAATTTAAAGGATTTTCCTGACTTTTGAGTGTTTTTATTTTGCAATTATTTCAGTCAATGATGCAAATTAATTTAAAGCTTGCATGTATATATTAATTTCATTTTGGGTTTTATGGCATTTAAAATAATGTCTTGACTATGTTGAAACTTAATTTACTGTAAGGCAACCCTACCTTGTAGAAATAAAAGGAGTTTATTCCTTTATACATTTTTCCTGGGTTTTTAATTTTTTAATTTTTTTAATGCTGTGCTCTTGCAGCAGATAAAATTTACCAAATTGTGAAATTGCAGAATAGTACCTCAGAATTGTTCTTTCACAAGAAATAATTGTTTACCACATAGGTGATAAATTTCACAGTAGAACTATTTAGATTTTACTGAGGGAGAAATCCTTGCTCTTTTCAAGTCACAGAAGTTTTGCTATTGACAATAATGACAACAGCATTTTACACTAACTAGGGGAAAAACCCTCTTAATAGAAGCATGAAAGTGTCACAGTTGGCCTAGAGGCTTGAAGCAACACCAGTAATTCTTTGAAAACTAGTGGATTTTATGACCTTAAAAAATAGTGCAGACGTGAACCCTATATCAAGGAGAGATCTAAAGTGGAGCAGAACTTTATGGATGTCTTGTGATGGAGGGGAAAAAGTGCTTCTTCTCCCCAAGGACAGCTGGAGAAGTGAGGGATGGGAAACTTTTTGTGCTACGTGTCTGTGGGTGACTGGCCCTGTAGACTCGGCTGAATCACAGAATCACGGAATCACAAGGTTGGAAAGGACCCGTTAGATCATCGAGTCCAACCATTCCTAACATTCCCTAAACCATGTCCCTCAGCACTTCATCCACCCGTTCCTTAAACAACTCCAGGGAAGGCGACTCGACCACCTCCCTGGGCAGCCTGTTCCAGTGCCCGATGACTCTTACTGTGAAGAATTTTTTTCTGATATCCAACCTGAACCTCCCCTGATGGAGCTTCAGGCCATTCCCTCTTGTCCTGTCCCCTGTCGCTTGGGAGAAGAGGCCAGCTTCCTCCTCTCCACAACCTCCTTTCAGGTAGTTGTAGAGAGTAATAAGGTCTCCCCTCAGCCTCCTCTTCTCCAGGCTAAACAACCCCAGTATCAGAAGCTGCTTTAACGCCACATATACCCATGGTGGTGTAAGTGCAAATAAATCCAAGGTGTCTTCCTTCTCAGTTCTGTGTCATTATTCACCCATTGCTTCGCCGCTCGTAGGAAACTAGAGATGAACTGAACAGTTCTTCCTAAATGCTCAGTTTTCTGCCTTTGTGTCTGTTCCTAACCTCAGAGAATTAATTTGTTTTACAAGCCAACAAGTGGATTCAGAGATAGATGTTATTCTGCACAACATTACTGGAAGTTCTGACGTCTTTGTAGCCACAGACAAGCAGAAGTCTATACTGCAAACTTTGTAAGTGACTACAGGATCTATGTTCAATACCTGTATATTAGCCAGCCCAGAAATATTGCCATGACAGCATGGGCATCACAAAAGGCTGAAAAATTAACTTCTAAAGCAGGTAACAACTTCTGCAGCTAGTTGATATGAAGTTCTGTCTCTAGCACTACACTGCTGAACAGCAGATCACCACAACCTACTGAGTAAATTGACATTTAAACACGTCTGTATAAATGGTATGTAGGGCTACTATTCTGATGAGAGACCAGGCTGATTGTCCCTTTTGTGGCAACAGGTCTTACACCCATGTCGTGCAGAAACATAATAGGCTACTGTAGTAGAAAAATCGGTATCCAATATATAGATAGAGAGGTCCTGTGAAATCACTTAAAAAAAAAAAAAATGCCTAATCTCCCAACCAGTGAAAAAGTGAGAGAGATTATTCACCTAGGACTTGCAGTTACGACTCCATCTGCATGTTTTGCAGAAGCTGCAGTTTTTCATTATTTTATTAAAACCAACCTCATTTTGCCAAGCTGATTCCACAGCTTTGGGTTACTCACTGCATATGTCCCCTTGGCCGTGTGAGCAAAAAAAGGAGAGCACACAGTTCAAAAATAAGCTAGTTTTGACTCCATGTCTTCTCAGTCCTTGTTTGTATTAGCATGACTGAGGGGAATGTTGATTATGGCAACCTAGAACAGCTGAAGGGAACTTTTTACAGAACACACCAAGCACACAAGGGTAATTGTAAACTTTTTTCACTTGGCTTTACTGGGCTAAAGCAAGCAACAAAGTATACTATTTTCCACTAAGGAAATTGGATTAAGAAATTACATATTATTTCAAAGGCAGAAGAATTCTTTAAAACAAGTAACTCCCATTTTACCCACATACACTACCAGCTGCAAGGCCATTCAGGCAAAGACATGTTCTCAAAATAATTTTGGAAAAAAATATATCCTAGAATCCTCAGTGGCCAAGTGGGCATTATTTCACCCTGAGCAAAGTTAGTCAATGCCTTTGTTGTTATTGATGTTTCTTAACTTACTCTAGAATGATTAGTTCTCTTTAGGATTTTTAATCATTTAAAAACATAGAAAGAGTAGAGGGATTCCATAAAGTATAAGTCAACTGAGAGTAGCTGATGGGTCTTGCATTGTCTTGTTACTGCTGAGGAACTCAGAAGAGGTACCATTATAGATACATCCCCTAATAAATTGTCTACGGCATGTAGTTCTGAAAGAACAAGGACTTTAGATCTCATCTGCAGGACTGAAGCTAACAGTTGTCAACCTGCAGCTGGAAAAAGGTGCAGGTGGATGCTTTGATTCTGTACATGAAAGTCATGTGTGATTATTAGTCTTGCATTCTATAGATCTTCTGCAATTCCTCCACAACTTCTCATGAGTTGTACTATCCAAAACAAAAGAGATTCTGTACCCTATGTGTAGGTCTTTCTAGTGTGGAGAGAGAGGATTGTTTCATGAGCTTTACATGTCACACCTCTGTGTATTGCCCCACTGTACCGTGGTTTTTCATGGTTGAATGGCATGGTTGAACCTTACGCAGCATTTAATCTGCAAAGCTGCTGTGAAGGCAGTCGGTTGCTAACTTGTGTTAGTAGTCTTGATAATTCCTGCGTAAGTTAAAAACCTTGCAATTGTCCTATTAATTGAACCTTTTTCTTTTTTTCAGACTACTTCTAATCAGAAACCTCAAATTCATAAGAGGGTCATTTCTCCTAAATTGAATGTCACCTTGATGACCCGAAGCTGAGCAATGCAAGAAACTCCCTTCTTTCACAGTAGCCAATCCTTTTCCTTCTCCACATCCCTCCAGCTGTGTTTTCTTTCTTCCCTGTGAGAGATTGTGATTGATTCCAGCATGTTACTAAGCAGTCAGTTTAATAACCTTAAGCTAGAATAGAGCTGTAACCTTCACAACCTAAAAATGGCCACAGCCTTGAACTCTATTTTTTCTTTTTTTGAAAGGATATTCCCTTAGGCCAGTAAATGATTAACGTATCTGAGCTAAAGTAAGTGTCAGATAGAAGCAAAGGGCAAGTACTAAGACTCCCTAACCATGTCAAATATCATTGTTATCTTGATGCTTTGTATAGAACCCTCCCCAACACCTTTTCCTTGGAAATACCTTTAGCACTCCAATTACAGCTGGTGGGTAGCTCAAACCAACCATATTTGAAGTCCGTCTGTACATTCTACCAAGACAAAATAGATAATAAAATTAAACAAAACAAACAGATAAAAATCATAAAGCAGCAGACCAGCAGAACTTATTTAGCTCAGGAATCCCCAACTGCAATTTGTTTTTTTCTTCCTCCTTGTTCCTATCTTGCACAATATTCTCTATTGTATAGCCTAACTTGAGACTATACATTTTCCATTATCTCATAGCTAGTTTACTTGGCAGGACATCACAGAGATGATGCCTATTCCTCAAATTACAGAATGTCTTACCTCCTTCTCCTTCCTGTCAGGGGCCCCATAGCCTTCTCTTAAGTGACAGTTCAGGCTGAATCCCTCTCCTTTAGCTCAGGAGAGCCACAACTTTCCTCTAGTTCCATATCATATCTGAACACTTCTTCCTTTGGGCCACAGTAATTTAGATCAGCTGGAAAACAGCCTCCTGCAGCCAGCTCTACAGTTCATTTACTTCCTTGCTGAGCAAGTCCCCCACTGAGAGTGAGAGTTAATTCATGAATAGCCTGTCAAACCTAGGAGAAATCTGTTCCAAGGAGAGTTCCAAGGAGAAATGACAAGTTTAATCCTACCATAGTTTGCTGACACTCTCAACACATGTACAGTAACTTTGGTACACAGATGAGAAAAATGGTTATAGACATGCCAGTGCAGCCTTTTGCATGTCTGTGCAGCACGTGGTCCACTGTCTGATACATCCAGCCTCCCGCACAGAGGGATGGTAGCTGCTCACTGCAATTCTGAGGAACTGTGAAAGGCTCTTTACTCTTCTATTCCTGACTTGAGTTTTGCTGTAGATACTTGGGACCTACTGTCTTTCATGTTACCTAAAGTGTGCTGACAGTTTCATATGCACCAGTTCTTCTTCTGTCTTGAAGGAAGAACATCAGTGGAGAGTGGTTACTCGGTAAGAAAAGGTAAGATTGGAAGTGAGTACAAATTGAAGTGACTAAATCTTTTAAAGGGTTCAGAAAGTGGAATCGGTTTTAGTAGCAGGTTCTGATGCAAATCACAACAGAGAAGACTGAGAGGACTCAATGGATTTTTTTCAGGTCCTCTCTTCCTCTCTGAACTCCAAAGTTTTCACATCAGTCTTGGTCTACAGTTAATTCTAGTAATACTATGATACAGGATATTCTAATTCTTAGCAGTTCTTCGTAAGAAATACTAGACCACAGAGGTAAACAGAGACAAGGGAGGACTTGGTCTGGGCTGAACAAATATTGAAAGCTCTCACTCTTGTGCTAGAGCTGCGGGGAGGTGCATATTCTCTGTCAAAATTATACCAACCGTGCTACTACATCTGTATTAAGCTAAGAGCAGATCAGTATGCGCTGTTTCAGGCTGCAATCTGTTACTTAATCCCAAGTTTCAGGTGTAGGTCTAGATCTGTGCAGAAACATCATTAGAAGCATATGAAAGTATTCTTCATTCAATACTACAGGTGCAATCTGCAGCACCTAGACAGCCGCTAGAACAAAGTAGCCACATGCTCCTTTACCTTTCCACAAATATCCCAGCTTGTACTGCATGGACGATACTCCTGAACCGGGGTTTTTCCTCTGTCCTTTTGAGCATCATCCCCATTTGCCGTGTGAATGTAGAAGCCAACCAGTCCCTGACCTCTGAGGGCACAGAGTCGGACTGGATGTCACTGAGCTCATCTTCTGTGTCCAGTAAACGCCTAGAAGGGTAAGGAAAAAGATGGGTAAACAGACTCCCTTGGAGAGCATTGCAACGTTATTAACAAAAAAGAAACTCACATATATTCTAATTAAGGCAGTTGTGAGTAAGTAAGTTGGGTTCATCACTCCCAATGGAACACAACTGTACAAGTCTTTAACAGATTGTTCATTCTCTTGTATAGTCGAATGTCAGATTATGAAACTCATTACTAAGGCAACAAACAAGAAGTATCAGCCTTCTGAAGGACAATTTCCTAATCATCGACTGACTTCTCATCTTCAGCTCATCAATATTCCTGAACTTTTCTGCCCCTCAGAGCTCATTTACGGTTACGCTCAACTTCGCAGTTATTATTATAAAACTGTCTCTTTTCCTATCCTGGTCTTCTGAGGTGACTCTACAGGTGTGTTTAGCACTAGGGAAATGGCACATAACAGCAGAGCGGGGAACTTCTCTGCAACGTCTTACCAGTCCACCTTTATTATGACATTTTTTTAAATTTCAAAGATATGATGCAATGAAAAGATTTACTATTCAAACCAATAGAAGAGTAGGAATTCAGAAATTTTCAGAAAAAGTAGGACACGATTGTTATAAAAACATTTCTCCAAGAGAGTACATGTTAAATTTGTGATTGCTTTTGACCTCCTTCCCTGCCCCATGAAACTTAAAGACGTTTTTAGACAAACGATTGAAGAACTGCTCTTCACAGAATATAATATTTCAATGATTATAAACATACTGTTTGTGAACAACAAACCTTAGCTAGAACAGCTTTCCCAACTCACATGTAAATGATAGTTTTGTGTTGTTCGTCCTACATATAAGAGGAGTGCTGATGTCTGTATCTAACTCACCTAGTTTCGTCAATGTATACTGACTCAAGAACAGTTGCAGCATATTCCAAGTTCTTCTTTAGGTCTACAACTGAAGCTTCCCCTCTCTCTAATTGCTTTACCAAAGACCGCAACCTAGAGAAAAGGAGAAGAGAAATCTGATTAGTACAAACAGAAATAGGTTTGAGAGTGTGTGTCAGTTCAAAACTGGATTGCGCATGAGACCTAGCATACACAATTGGCAGGTGGAAGCTTCTGGAAATCTATACGGTTCTTTAGACCATATACAAGACAAAAATCACTTTTCAAAGATCGGTCACAATGATACCAGGCAAACATCACATTACATTTAGGCTCAAATAACTCCGCGAGTTATGACTGTCCCCTATTCATACTGAAATAAGTTAAAATAGAAACCACTTGAAATTCAACACAGGAGCTATGAGAGGGCAACTTCATTCCAGCCATAAGAGAGTAACTTCTTGAATATTATCTGTTGGCAAACATGAGCCATTTAAGATGATCAGTGTACACTTATGCAAAATTGTATTAGAGTATATTTAGAAGTACTATTGCAGGAGCACTATACAAGGTTAGGAAATGCCATGATTATCATTAGATCAAGACGTCACGCTTAGACATTCCCATCTATACTATATAGAACTCATGGAAGGGTATTTATCAGATTATTATTATTGAGGGTGATGACAGACTTTCTGAAAATAAAAATTTGTGCAAAAAAATGTATCCTGTGTCAAAGACAACTAATATATTTTTGCAATTTTCTTTTCTCTTTTCCTCTCCTTCATGATATGTGGCAAATTAGAAAAAAACCCAAAAAGGGATGAAAGACAAGAAGGAAACTGTGAAAGTAAAATCTAAATAACTGAAGCAATCCAAGGATATACATGCTTACGATTAGAAGAAGAAAATTATCATTCTTTTAAAGGACTTTGGGATAAAGATTCAACACATTAAAGCATTGTTGTGAATGTCTTCATCTTTGTTAAACAGTAGTTAAATAAGCATTCAAATATACATTTAACAGTGTAGCAGAAGTCACAAATTGTTGACTTGTCCTGTTCAAGATGCAAAAATGTGGAGAAGTTGTCATGTCATTCAAAATTTGTCTTCTACTTAGCAGACTGCTCTTTCTCAGCTTTTTCTATAGTCTGTGGAGAAAAATAACCTTTTCCACAAGGTAATTCAGATCTAGAATGATACAGATGCCTGTTTTCACTTTATTAACTATAGTAGGAGCCCAGCCTCCTACAGTAGATGTGTACGTACATATCTTAAAGGGAAGTTAGTGTCCGTATTCCCTTGCTATCATAATGCATCTGTCACAACAGTGCATTCAGGAGAAATTGACTCTTCATCAGTCTGTATTTCATGACAGACCTGAGGAGCAGTCAGTCTGCCCGTGCACCGACACATCTTTCCAGCTGAATTTTCTTCCCTCACCTTTCCCCACATAAACAGTGAGGCTGTGGGGAACAGAAATCATAAGAAATATTGATTGTTTCTCTTGCTAGATTGCATAAATACCACTTCTACTGACAATGGTACTGCTGACACACAGCTACATGTTTAGCTCTACAGATAATCTTGAGCAAGAGGTGGACCTTCAAAGTCTGGAAGGAATACCTCATCCAATTGTCAGTGTTTGAAAAACAAGAGCATTGTTTAATACTTCATTCCTGATGTCAGAGTGGAGATGGGAAGATCAGTAAAGTACAAATACACTGAACAGAACTCATCTCTATAAACTATGTGCCAGCACATTTCCCTCGAATCCTGGAACCCAGCTTGGGATATCCATGGGGCAACCTCAGCCCTCTGGAAGAAGAAACATGAGTTTCTCTGTGTAACTGCGCCACCAGGTGAGAGCAGCAACACATTGTGTTTGATGGGCAGAGTTAGAAAAGGTGCTCTCTGACCTTTCAGCTTGATACCAGCCTTGAGCGGTACACATGGAAAATGAATTCACCTCTTTCCTAGACCCAAATCACTGATTCCTCCTACCATTCACAGATTTTCTTGCCAATGCAGAAGCACAGGAAGAGAAGAAAAACAGAACAACTTTCCTGTCCAAACCATAAACGTTGTTTCATATGTCTCTTCCTTCCTTCATCCCATGTATGGGGAGTGCGGAGATGTGTCCCTTTCACTAGTCACCAGACAACAGCCACAGGAGTTCATATTGCAGAATGAACATTATCTTTGGCTTTTCCTGACTTTTACTTAATTGATTTAAGTACTCAGCAGCTCTATGCCACAAGTCATTCAAAATTCATGTTCAATAATAGCACTGTGAGTTAACGGCTGCTTCATGGAACCAACATTCATCATCAAAGAAGATTATGCAGAGTAATGCATGCATCAATCATTTGGAAAAACAGAAGTACAGTTGTAATAAAACCTTGTCACACGATCAGCCACTCTCATGTGAAAAGAATTACACAGTCTTTGTCTTACTATCCATTATCTATAACTATTCCTGATTCATTGTGTCGCAGCAGCTGCTGCCAGTTACCTTTACTAAATAAAAACCTGGTGATAGTTTGTCTCTAATGCATTCCATGTAATTCTATTTTTTTTTAACTAGTCCTAAATGCAATCAAAAGGATGAGGCCAGGCTGTCTCACTGAAGGGCATCCAGGCAAATTTATTGGCTGAAAAATTCTATTTCAGGGTTGCAAAGTAATTCCAGAATTCAATCAAATTCACCGAACTATTTTGACTGAAATAAAAATATTACCACAAACTTTTAACATGTTTTATTTTTAGGAATCTGTATTAAAGCAATGGAAGCAGAGGGCAAGATGCTGACTTTCTATCTTTACCCTAGAGACCAGCCATTGCAGCAAGTGAGTAGGGTTCAGTCACCTGTGCTCTTTCTCAGGAAAATACCATGTCTGTGAGGCTACTGACTAAAAGAAACATACTGTTATAATTACCACAATCAATTCAAAGAACCCAGTTCACAATTTACTTTGCTTTTATTCTAACTGTCTATTTTGCATGAACAAAACACTTTTCTCAATCAAAGGATGTTTTGTTCTGTTATTTTTATAAAGTTCATTATAAACTGATTGAAACCTAAATTTTAATTGCTCCTTTTTCACTTTTCCTCCTTTTCTTTCAAGTTCATAACTAGAAATTTGCACAGGTCTACCAGATTTAGTTCCACTGAAGCCCATGGATCTGGTTCTAGGAGAAGCCGACAATTCTTGTGCACAAGGAGATCTCCATACAGAAGTAAGCTGTCTTAAGACCACATGCCACAAGTCAGCCAGGATGTAGGTCAGCCAAAAGTTTCTCAGGTTGTGGTCATCAGAGTAGCAGTTACAAAGATCTGGTTGGTCACACAATAATAGCTCTAAATCTAGTTGTTTAATGATTTATAGTACAGCTAATGCCTTTCTTAATGAAATTATCAAGAGAAGCCATTCCTCCAGTCTGCAAATTCTCTGTGAACATGTGCCAAATATTATGGAAAAAGTCTGCAAATTTTGTTCCTGTGCAATTATTTCATATTTTAGTCCTTGAAATAATTCCTTAACTGCCCAAAGGAAAAGCCTAGTCCTCAGCAATGTTATGCATTTGAACTTCCTCTGACTCTACAGGGAGCTCAAGTAGTAGTAAAATCTCGAAAAAGTGCCAATTCCAGAATGCAGTCTCCTGCATTGCGCTTTCAAAGAAAAGTATCTCCATGCACCCACTGTGAAAACCTCTGAGAGTATCTACAAATAATCCCATTGAATTCAGCAGACCAATATATTTGTGCAAAGCAAATGACAGTAAGAAGTTATCCAAAGCTCCATAGCCCCACTCCTGCTCTTTTTAATGTTTCCCTGAAACGTCAGCTATCATAAGATTCAGGAAGACAGAAAGAAAATTACTAGAAACTGGGCAACTGAACTCAGCCCATGTAAGTTGCACAGCTCAAACACCCAAAGCCACTCTAGATCCAAACTGAATAACAGGAAAAAATGAAGCTGTTTTCAGTGAGTTCTTGAAACGAAAATTTCTGAGCAACTGCTCCAAGCATTCCTCTCTCTGTTATAAATAAAACAGTATCTGTGTACAAATATTTATCTCCTTAGCTAGAAGGCTTGTTTTCACGTCGATTTTTAAAAAATAGCATTACGTACCACCGCAAAGATTAACACCACTGCAGACTGGATACCAGTCAGCTTCAATTAACATGCAAAGCACACGGATTGTCTGAATACCTGAGGCAAGTTCCTTCAATCGGTGTAAAGTCTGAAAAGCTGCACAGCCAGTCTCCGCCTCTATTTTCAAACCTTTATAACTGTGATTCACAGCATGTTTCCAACAGTACAACTTAATCTCTTCCTCCAAGAATCATTCTCATACCACTGGGCCAGCTGAGGTAAAAACTACTTTGAATGTACACTAAAAATTTAGAGAAAAATATTTTCTAATATCATTACAGATTACCAAGGATGGAATATTTATCCCTGCTTTACTCTTGATAGTAACTGTTAAATTGTTTTATATTGACAGATGAATCTGTTTAATATGTTGTTTTGAAGATGATAGCCTACCACTTCACAGGTGTGGTTTGTAGAAAGCAGAGATTTTTCATTATAGCTGGGAAAAGAGGGCAACCTATTGAACACAGCACTATAGAACTTGTTAAGTACTCTCTTGAGAGTTCTTTCATCAGTTGTCACTAATCCTTTGAGATCAAAAGCTGTTCACTAGCCTCTGCTAAGTCTGATACAAATTTCATTAAAAAAGCCTGCAGTGGAATTTCTTATCAAAGCTAAGCCCTGCCCATATAAGGAAGGCCACCACCAGAGAGGGGAACCCTAGGCTGAAGTGACTGCCATTTGGTGCCTTTTAACACGTACTGGAATTTGAGATCCAGAGCTCAGGTGATAGACTGAAGCAATCACCATTGATAGGCTGGTCCTAAAGAACATCTTGGTGGAAGAAAGGATTTGTCGCCTGGACCAGAAAATCCTTATAAGTGGATTATTCTTTTGGGCGGTGAGTTCAAAACTTGTCCGCAGACATGGGCTGGAAGAAATGATTCAAACTTTCCTGTCTCTCATCTGAGGAAAAGTGGGTGTGGAAGGTAGATGTGGTCCACACCAAGAAAGGCTTTTGATTTATCTTTCTGCAAAATATGAAAATGTTCTGAAAAACTTTAAGAGATTTGAGCGACATTAGAACTTCTTCCACTCTCGCTAATAGTGACACAGATAGCCAAAATGAGTTACTGCTGCAATAACCCCAGAAAAGATGTGACATTCTTACTTCCTTTCAAAGATGTATGTAGTTCATACACACAGAGGAAATCTTTTCATAACACTAAATCATTCCACAGATGCAGATATACATAAGAATGTCCCTTCTCACTCTTTGTGAGACTTTTACTGATGTACCAAGAACATATAGTACAAGAAAGTTTTGTACGGAGAAGCTAATTTTATGGACATCTAACAAAAATGGGTGTATGTAGCAACAAAACATCAGTTTCATACTTTGAATGCTGGTTTCATATCCCAGAAGAGAACGTGTTCTTGCTGCTCCTCAAGTTTCCAAAGCTTTGGAATCACCTGTTAAAGTTTATATAAATATTTTCTTAAGGAGACAATATCCTGTTGCATTCAGTGTAATTCTGACTCTGCACTCGAAAAGCAAACAGTTTTGGGGGCCCTGTAAACATAAAGGATTCTATAACACATGCTGTAAGAAATCAGAGTTGCTCTTTTAGTCTCTCCCTGTTCTTAGGAAGTCACTTGGTGCTAGTCAGGCATTTTCTTCAGTTTCAAATGTCACCACCTTGCAATGGAAGTAGGCACACTTTTAAAGCATGTTTTAATTGCATATTGGATAAGAATACAGGCTGCTACGTTCATCTAAGAAAACATTACTGATAATCTTGACACGATTAATGCATAGATACACAAAATATTCTCTAAAATACTGCCAGCATTAACTTCAGTATGGGACACACTGTTTGTGGTCCTGTTCATCACAGGTGTTCACGAGCAAAAACCAGCACTCATTGAGATTGATCCCAGTTACAATAAAGCCTTTCATCAGTTTTCTGCAGACAAAAAGTACATCATTACAGTTAAACACTCATGAGGAACACCTACAGCTTCAGCAAATTCTTGTCACTTTGACTCTGGGGGCATGAATAAGAGGCAACTTCTGCTATTAGTCTGTGTTTATTGTGATTTTTGTTAGTCAAATTACCCTTATGTAATGAAAACCCAAGAGACTAATTTCAAAGACAGCTCATTTGTGATAACATCCTTTTGACAGCCAGCTCAAATTGCTTTTCTAAAAAAATCAAAATAAATAAAATTAACCACAAGCTTTAGAAATTCAAATAATAATCAGGAGTAGAACCAATTGCATAGATGCCAGCTTCAGTTTACACACAGAAAAAGACTAGGGGTGGCCCCTGCAGACTGTAAAGACAAACATCTACTGAACTGAAAGACAAACCCCTGCCTCCTCACTTACATTCCATACACTTCTATGGAAAACCACCATAATTACTAGTTGGAAAGTCACAAATAAGTTTGAGAAACAGATGTTCACTGTGCAGTGAAGTATATTTCTAATGCGTTTCAACACAGAAATAGATGTGCATCTGCTATCTCACTATAATGTACAAACTCAATAAATTTCATATTCTGGGGATATATCAGAGTTAGAGATCACGTGCAGACCAGCTAAGCAGAGAGCACATGAAGCATAGAAGGTCCTTCAGGTGCCCCATGACAGTATTCATGTGTCTGCTAGGGCGTAAAGAAACTGCAAAGCAAATCCACAGGATATTTAACACTGCTCAAAAGTATCCAGAGCAGACCGCACATGGTTACATCACATAATGAACATGTGCAATCGTTTCAGTCAGCTGGGTGGACGGATGCCTCCACAGTTTGCACTGCAGACCCTTTGATGCTCCATTCAATTAGTGGGTTGGTAGGAGGGGTACAGCACACACAGAGGGCTCCAGGAGCTCATCATGACTTTTCACAACAGTCAGTAGGTATGATTCATTCCACAGTCTGACACATCATAGTCTAAAGCTCTGCATATATAGCTTGTGTGAACCACAAAGGAAAAGACACAACCTAGAAAGCCAGCTCCAGAAGTAATCCTCAAAAAATGATCGAAAATCAGAGTCACAGAACCATTTAGGTTGGAAAAGACGTTTAAGATCATTGAGTCCAAACGTTAACCTGGCACTGCCAAGCCACCACTAAAATGTGCCCCTAAGCACCACATGTACACATCTTTTGAATACATCCACGAATGATGCCTCAACCACGTGCCTGAGCAGCCTGTTCCAATGCTTGACAACAATTTCAGTAAAGAAATATTTCCTATTATCCAGTCTAAACCTCCTCAGTGCAACTTGAGACTATTTCCTCTTGTTCTATACCAACACCCACGTCACTACAACCTTCTTTCAGATAGTTGTAGAGAGTGATAAGGTTTCTCCTCATCCTCCTTTTCTCCAGACTAAACAACCCCAATTTCCTCAGGCACTTCTCGTAAAACTTGTGCTCTAGACCCTTTACCAGCTTTGTTGTCTTACTCTGGACACGCTCCACTACCTCAATGTCTTTCTTGAACTAAGGAGTCCAAAACTGAACACAGGATTTGAGATGCAGTCTTACCAATGCTGGTACAGGTGGATGATCATGTCCCTAGTCCTGCTTACCACACTATTTCTGACACAAGCCAGGATGCTATTTTCCTTCTTGTACACATAGGCACACTGCTGTGCATAACTCAATGCTCTGTGTCTATGACTCAATGGATTTGTATTAGGCCAGATATTTATCTTTTGTCATTGCTTTTGTACAGAAAAAGGCAAGTGACAATGATCAGAAGAAAAAATGTGTTTGCAAGGAGCTATCACTGAAAAAGAGACTTCAGAGCACTGCTGCACTGTTTTTTTTTTCATCTGAAGAAATTACAAGCTATTTCCCAAGTCATTGTTTTGCCTTTCTTATATTTCCTGAAACATCTTCCCACTTTTGAATAGAAAAATAAAATAAATAACTGAAATAATCAATTAATTTTGTATTATTTAAGGCGTGAAAATGCAGTAAGTGCAGTGGCCTTGGCAGGACATTGAATGGCTTCTTCCAGCTCACCTTAAGTCAAATAACCTTTTTATCACATTAGTCAACTATAAATGAAATCATACATAGGTTATATTTTCACTTCACAGTCAAAAATTATTTTCTGCTTATTACAGGAAGGGAAGTCAAGCACCCAAAACATTAGCAAACTTTGGCTTACTGGAAGACTTTCAATAGAACAAGAGCCTATGTGATTCCTCAGCACCAAGTCCTTTCAATTAACCTTGTCAACATCTCTACTGCTACAGGAAACTTCTAAAGGGCGTACTTTCTTCTTATCTGCATATACTCTCCTCATTGGATTCTGAACTTTGGGAACTGAGTCAGAAAATGTAAACAGTAAAAAGCCTTGATGTGGGCAAAATTTTTATGTCAGAGTCTTTGGTGATGAGAACATTAGAAATCTTGTCTTTTTTTCATTCAAGTCAACCACCTCACCTAGCACTAGCTTTTTATAGAAAACAGGTGCACTGATGCTCATGAAAGTCACTGGAGATGGATAGCCAGGATGAGTTACTTTCAAAAGCTACCTGTCATATATTTCCTCAGGAAAGGGTACACTGCCATTTTGATGTGTCTTCCTTCTTCCACTAATGACAGAAATAAGCTAAAAGATGAGCTTAGACAGTCAGTGTTGTTGCAGACAGCTAAGATGAGGTGAGATGACTTCACTGGATAAATTCAGAGCTGAACAAGGGTAAATTTCAGATGTGGGAGACAAAGAAAGACTGCAATATTCTGTTTTCACACTAGCAATCTTCTAACTGGTATTTACCAAAGTAAGCTTTCCTTTTCGTAGACTACTTCTTTTTGGGATGCTAGCATGAATTAGTTTTTTTGAGGAAGCCATAGGATCACAAAATTTATTGAAAATGTGATCTAAAGACAGCAAATGAACTTCTCAGAATTAAGTCTTCCCAAATCACTAGCGCCTTTTATAAAAAACAATTCCAGTTATAACATGTCAGCCACAAATCTAACAGTTTTTTATTTGCATCTTTAAAAATAGATACCTGAAATGAACCATCTAAATTCACATTTGAGGTAACTAACACATATTGTCAGTTTAGTTGATGCATCCAGTGACGCATTCCCCTTTGTTTTATACAGATGGAATCTTTTTCTTTGAAACCACAATTATCACATTTCTGGGTCCTTGAACAAGGTCATTCTTCCAAATGATGCTAGCAGATTGCTTTGTGCAGATCTGAATGTCAGAGTTCCATGCTGACTCTCTACTTAATGCTCACTGCAGAGATCAGGGAGAGGTTCAACACATAATTTCCAAATATTTCATTGTAACCTTAATTCTCACCCATCTGTTACCATTAAAACATCCACAGGCAGAAAGTCTGCAAATATCTCATTCTTTCCAGTTCCTAAAATCAATTGCTTTCCAGAACAGCTTTTAGGAACTCACAGGGTAGTTAGGCATGTGCAGATCAGAGTCCAATTGCAGTGTCAAGTTCAGGCAGTAATTGTAGAATCATAGAACAGTTTGGTTTGGAAGGGACCTTAAAGGTCATCCAGTTCCATCCTCCCTGCCATGGGCAGGGACACCTCCCACTAGATCAGGCTGCCCAACACCCTATCCAACCTGTCCTTTAACTCTTCCAGGGAGGGCGCACCCACAACTTCCCTGGGCAAATAGTTCCAGTGTCTCACCATCCTCATCGTGAAGAATTTCCTCCTAACTTCTAGTCTAAATCTTTCCCCCTCCAATTTAAAGTCATTCCCTGTGGAATATTTCCCTGTGTAGTCCTCAGAAGTGATCAATAAGCAAAGGCAGGAGAAGTGTTCCCCAGGCTGCTTCATTTCAGGCCACCTTCAGTCATCAGCACTTCCTGAGACTAAGATGAAGGCTGCATCTCACTTATGGTATGGGAAGAAACAGGCACAGGTCAATGGCCAATTCCCATATGACCTCCACCCTCTTTGCTGGGTTTGGATTTGGCAAACTTCTGCTTTCTGTAACAGATCTCTAAGTTTCTCTAGATCCCTAAGGGAGCTGCATGCTCTTGAAGTCATAATCACTGGCCCCACTAGAGACAGGACAGCTGATACTAGCCAAAGATTTTGTACTATATATAGATCTGGATTTAGAAACCATTTTCTCATGAATGATACATTTTACACAGCTGCAATACTACAATTTTTGCTGTGAACAAAGGTAACTCATTGAAAAAAACATTTCAGGTTTTGTTTTGTTCTAAATAGGCATATATGGCAAATACTCAGATTTCTCAGTAAAAAACTTCAACCATTTTCTTTATACTTAAAGTCTTATACACTTCCTTGGGAGATTTTTGGATACTGAGGCACTGAAGCTTTTTGACACATGTGGATCCACACTTTTCTGCTTCTGATTTCCATTCAGATCAACTTACTTACCAGGAATATTACAGAGCTGGTTGACTGACATTATTTATGCAGCTGATTTGCCAGTATAAAAATCAGAAAAAAAATAGCTAAATCAGTACTAAAACATTACTTACTGTATTAAAGCACTATTATGCACTTTTTGTAGCCTGAAGAAATCACTATGAAAGTTCAGTTCACCACACTTCTCAGGTCATACTAGCATGTGCATTTGTTAGCTCAGACACATAATATGCCTTTTTGAATATATAATTTACCCTTTTAAGAAATATCGTTAAAAGCAAGCGTTTGTTCTCCCACAAAGTTTGCATTAAACGGCAAAATCATTTCTCCCTTGGTGCCTGCAAGTTGGCTAGTCTGTACTTCTACAAAACAGGCCCATTCTTCCTACCCTTAATTATCTGCATTTTGAGGGAAGCATTCCTAAAGCTAGCAGTAAACATTCCCTTGTCTTTTGCTAAAAGTTGCATACCCAAGGCCATTGAAAACTTTTAGGTGCATGTAATGAAGCTGTTGAGCTAGGTATTTGTCATGCCAGGGATTTTTAACAACCTGGGCATTATCAAGAGAACCATATTCTGTAGAAAGAAAAGGCAAGAAGAGGCAATTACAAAATGAAAGTTGGTGGTTGCCAAACCACTAACTGTAACAAAAAAAATAGTCCACGTAGGGTCCTAGTCGTGTGTTTTTGGAATGCAAATGGTTTGGAGGAGTTCTCTACACAGTGGTCTTTATTGATACCCCAATAGTTTGGACTTTACACTGCAGACCGCTTCCTTGTTTACTTTAGTTACCAGCCTTGCTAAGAGATCCAGGTGTGCTATGGCTAACCACTAGCAGCCTTTCAAATCTGTATGTTTGCTAATATGCAGAGGAACTAGACTTATCCCAAAACATCGGGCCACTGTAGCACTGATGGCTAAAGAAAGGTCAGGTGAAGGCAAATTTCTAAGCCATGCTCATTTCTCCAAGATTCTATGTCCTATTTAGAGCTGAACTCAAAAAAGCTATGCAAGTACCCCAAGAAGTTCATCCTAAAGATATAACACGTACTTTGCTTGGTGGAATCTTACCTTATGTTTTATTGCAACAACTGACCTGTCCTTTACTCAGCCATAAAAAAGAGGTTAGAATGGTAAAACTTACCAATTGCAAATTTTATGGAAAAAACTCAAGATTCCATGAAATACGTATTCTGTAACCTGGTGAGTCAAAAGTGCAGTTAGCCAAATTTGGAGCTCATAGTTGGTAAATGACCTTCTGGGTGAAAAGAAACTATGAAACAGATTAGCAGATAGAAATGAAACAATGCAAAGTTGGCACTAAAAATCGTGAAAAGAAAATTGTTTGCAGCTGAAAAAATGGTAAATGGTAGGCAATACTTTTCATTCATGGCTGTTCATGTAAGAAGGAAAAAAAAAATCAACCAAAATTTCTTGCATACACTCAATGGAACACAAAAAAAGCACTTAAAAAACGTCTGTTTGAAATAACCCAAGGTTAGAAAGAGGAGCAGCACTTAAAATGTCTTTGAATAGTGATAATAAGGAAATGATGCAGCAAACAAGAAGAGAAAGCTTTAAAGATCATTTATAAGAATAAACTTCTAATGTATATTGTTATCATGTTCACAAGGGCACACATCTCCCATCTCTATTTCCTGCATGCACTGTTGGATTCCACATGCCATGCAGGAGTATGATGGGGCTGAAGATGCAGACACCTAAAGAACCAATTAGTGTTGCTTTCCTGCTGTAGAGGCACATAGCACTCCAGCTGTATTCACTGCTGCAACACCCAAATACCATCCTGCTCAGGCTCTGACTAAAGGAAGTAATAGCTCCCAATCATAATTTGCAGATAGATGTTTCCATATTCTTCTTGGTAATTTTTCATTCCTCTAATATTGCTAAACAGGCACAATAAATAGATTAGCTTGAAGTCTTGGCACTAATACTATCTTGTTTCTGCCAATCCTTGCCTTTCCTTCCTATTTTTTTCCTCCTGCACTTTCAGTTTGGGATCCACCATGACTACTTGAATTTTCACTAGCAGCATCTCAGTAATTTGCTTTGCTTGACCTTCCTGAGGCCTATTTCTGTATTATGCTAATGAATGCACAATGTCAATAATGTAAAATGGGACAAACAGATACAGAAGCTGTTCAAAGCTGTTTTATTTTGTCATCCATTTTCTTAAATGTTATAGCACTTAGGTGGCCACAACAAAGATGCTGAGAGGTGCACTCTAGCTAAAAAACTTCTGAGGACCTTCTTTCTGGTAGTGAAGACAGAAATACAGTGTCAAATGGTAACAATGTAGTAGCATCAGATGAAAGTGAAGGGATTTGTAACAGGACAAACAATTGTTTCAAAACAATCATGCTGAGCATTACAGAGAATGAGAAATTTGTGCAAGTTGCTGAATTATCAAAGATAATTTTAATTTTGATCTAATGGACCAAAAATTTTGAAGGTATGTTTTTTTTTCCAAAATTTGAACAGTTTATACTACCAGTAGTCATAATTCTAACCTCCCCTGCCACACCACACGCTAAACATACAAACTCAGAAACACCTCAAGCCAGAGGTGGCAATGGCAAATCCGAACACGATCCATGGTCTTACAGCTCTTCAGTAAGGTTTGGATGAACATGTGGAATTATGTTTTTTCCGTTTCATCCCACTGTAAAACACATGAACAAATCTAGAGCCTGACTGTTGTACACAATAAAGTCCTTGAATTTATTGTCAACACTGAAAATATCTCATCTACACTTACGGCAAACGAGAGGGCAAGATAGTATGGCTAAGCCAACATTTATATCAGTGAGAATAAAATACCTTAGTCAACTACTGGTTAAATGCAGTGACACTGATATGAATCACTGCAAGTGAAGAATTATTCTAAGCTGCCAAGTAAAGAGCTTAATAAAAGTTAAAATTTAAGTTTTAAGGTCAGAAAAAATGCATTTCGAACTTGAAAAGCAAGTTGGGGAAACGCACATCATTATCACATGACTTTCAGCCTACGAAGGCATTTTTGTAACTATGAGTTAATGTGAGCTGGGTTCTAGCTTGTAGCAGAACCGTCAGGAGAAGATGCTGGTCTCTGATCAGAACTGGAAGCCTTTATGGGTTTGCAATACGAAAACCGTGATGCTTCCCAGCAGACTTCATTCATCCCTTAAAAATCCCAAACTTTAACAGTCGAGTACTATTCTTATATGGAATTTACTGGATCTAAAAGGACCAAAAAAAATTTTTGGTAAACTGAGTAAAATTGAGTAAAATCAGACTAAAGAGCTGACCATATATACCCAATTCAATCATTTGAAAAAGAAAGAACAGTAGATACTTTCCCCCGGTTTTGGAAATTTGCTTTGAAAAGCTGCCTCTAAACTTGCCATTGACAAGCAGAAAGGCTGGAAAATCTCATAAAATGCCAACAAAAGTTCTGCTGTCAGAAAAATTGCCTACAAAATTCATGTTCATGGATTAAAACTGAAGTGGGGCGGGGGGAATCTGATTTTGAACATGGTGTTGTTTTGACTTAGGAATTATATGTCTAGTCACAACATGCTCTGAAAGTACACCAAAAATATTCAATTTCAGATGGTATTCCTCAACTTCAGCCAACACTAAATGAACAATACAGGCTTCTGTAGTTTCTTTCCTATGTAAACATTGCTCTTTTTTTTTCAAATCATAAAAGTACAAAGTTACATTTTCAATGTTTTCTTGTCTTTGACACTTTTTCTAAAATTGTGTAAGAAGATATGCACAGGATTTCAAACACTGAAGTAGAAAGAGGGCTATCCCCACAACAATTTACATTAAATAACATAAAGAAAGTGAAAAAAGAGAGGAACAATGTGATGGTGATACCCCCATAAAGTTTACTTGCTAACTGCCTTTGGTAAACAAAAATGACAGTGTTCTCCAGTGCCAAATGTACACAGACGCTGCTGAGCCCTCAGAGCATACCATCTGCTTCCTCAAAGGTGGGTTAGCAAAAGCAATGTTAGAGGTCATTTTTGAAATGCACAAATTCTGGGAAGAAGCATGGATGTTTAAATAGAAGTCAGAGGTATTGATTCAAGGAATGCCACAGACAAAACAAGCAGAGATGGAAGCTGCAGGGTAGCTGCCTCTTCTGGGAGTTGAGACAACATAAGATTACTCCAGGTATGAGATTCAATGTAGCTGAAAGTGTACTGCGGAAGGGAAAGAACCATGAAGATACACATTACTTATGGTAAACTGAGGAGAGACTAGGCAGCAGGCTGTCAACGTTTTAAGCGTAAAGCCTTATATCTTGTGGTAAAAATGGAATTTTAAAACACTGCATTGTGTAAACAAGTGCAAATTCCTCTTTTTTCCAATTGATTCCTTACAAGAGCATTTTCTTCAGCTCAGGGATAGGTGAGCTTCCTGCTGATCTCTTCCACTACTTGTTGCTACCAGAATCAATAGCCTTGAGGCACTGCATCTAGACTGGGATCCTGTAATTCTTCTCAGCCTTCATTTCCTCTCCAGTTCCTGTCCCAGAACTTGTCTGTGTTATTCTGTCAGCACAGTAAAAATGATCAGAAGTCCGATAGTCTACATGCCCTGTTTGGCTTCTAGAGCATATACTTAAGAAGCATGTGCCAAATATGAGGCTCACCAAGGAGCCTGAGATGGAGAGAATAGAGTGCAGACACCATCCCATGGGAGCACTGTGGTGCTGTCACTGTCTAAAGTGTCCCACCACATTTAGCCCATAGACCAAAATGCCTCAGGACAGAGCTAAACGTTTCTTCAAAGTGCAGAGATACAACATAGCCTGGGGACTGGCTGTGTGACTCAAGCCAGTGGTGCCTCAACACAACTGTACTTGGGTGTGCAGGTCAAAAAAGTCCTGACACTTGTCTACAAACAGAGGACAAAGGCAAAAGTGGGCATAAGCAGCTGCCTGGACTTAGTTCTTCGCCACTGCCAAAGCCAGACATCTAAATTTGTGGCCCATGGCCATGAAATATTTTTGCTGGCTCAGTATTTTGAAACACTGTCTTCCACCTTTGGCACTTGGCAAGGTGGAAGCATCACTTCTCCAAATTCCGCATAAAAACATGTACACCAGACACTTAGGAATAGCAGGATAGAGCAATCCACAGAACTGAGAAAATATCAGATTGAAAAGGAAAGAGGAAAATACCACTTAAAGTATCGGCTATGAGGAGAGGAAAAAAGGAGCATTAAGACAAGAAGGTTCTGATACTACTGTGGAACTTGTGGGTGACCTTTTTCTAGCTTTTCTAGGGCTGGTGGGTTGTTTGTTTTCTCCTTCTCATTTCCAGGAAATAGATTGTCATGAGAATGGAAACTTGTATAGATTAATATTTGCTTTATTAACTTTGTAGAATTGCTCTGTCTAACAAATATAAAAGCTGAAGAGATAAGAATAATATGTAATCTGATTGATTTTATGATTATTGTGGCAATAAAAAGAGTTGATCTATTTTCCCACCACTTTTACAAAGAAAGTTTAATAAACTCTTAAGCTCTCTTTCTTCAATAATCACTGCATGTACAATGAGAAGCGGAAACATCATTGTATGCTTAAGTCTAGATGTCGGGAAAATTTCCACAGTTCCAAAATTTCCATGTCATAGTATTCATCCACTGTTCATATTGGATCAATTTCTATAGGATGGAAAGTGCCTGGCTGTTATTTAGCTAGCTTAAAAAAGAGGCAGTGCAGTCTGATGGCCCAGCAAGAACAGGGTAGGGAGCATTTCCATCTACCAACACGCTGTTCTTATTTTCCGTGGGTTAAACAGTCTGAACAAGGAAAGGTTCTATGTACTACAACTGATCTAAAAGGCAAATGTTCAATTTCAAACCCGAGAGATTTTTATCCAGGCCAAAATACATTCCCTGCAGTTGTCAAGTATGCATCATATGCACAACCAACCCAGTTGTTTCAACGATACATAGTTATCTACAGTACTAGGGGCCGGGAAAAATCATACTGTTAGGAAAGAGCATTTAAGGAAGCCCAAAATGGGAGAGATAGCAGGGTATTTTAGTTATTGAACACATTAGATGCAAGTACAACTAATTTGGTTACAATTGACAGTATAATACTTTCTAGTGAAAATTCAGTAGCCTAACTGTACCGTGATTAACTTCATCTAGAATATTACTACCACGTACATTGTACTTGTGTAAACAAAATAGCCAGAGTTAACTAACAGAAATCATCTGACCTGGACATTTTCCCCACCTTGTGCACTGTGGTACTTATTACCTCAATTTAGCTGGCTGCTGTTGGGAAACCCTGGCTTATTCTACACCTACTTTGCCATTTCATAAATGCCTCCACAGGCTATTACAGTGTGCTCATTAGCACTGTAGCACCTCTAACAAAAGCAAGACCCAGGGGTTCTCCAAACTCTGAGACACTTCCACATTTGCACGGATCTGAAAGATGGATGATTATCCTACCTTAAATGAGGTTACATATAGCTTTTTCAGAACACCGGGAACACACTGATTTCTGGAGGTAAAGGGCTGCATAAGATGTGTCTGCTGCCGCAGCGGATCTCTCCACTGCTGAGATCACTGCCACATGGAAAGCATGTTCAGAGAGCTTGCCACCTCTCCTGGTTGCAGTTGTCCACTAGCTCATTCTGACAACAGGCTTCATCTTTCAGGAGTCCTCCTTCATATCACACCACACAAACTGTAGATCTTATTCACCCATAAATACAGGAGGTGTGACGTGGTACAGTGCAGTATATGCACTTTACGGAGAACCGTTGGCAACCAAAATAGCTGAGTAGATAGAAAAAGTACTGAAAATATAATGTCTCCTGCAACACATCTCCCATTTTTTCTACTCCATCCACATACCTTAACTAGAGGAAAATGTAGGTTGAATAATAAGTTTGCTTACATACAACCTATAAGGCTTAAATTAGTACAACTACTCTAAAGATTTAAGAAGGTGTATCAATAAACAACCAATCTGAGGTACTTCCAGTGATACAACAGCACTGTGGTTGATTAAAGGTAAAAGCATACACTGAAAAATACTTATGAAACCAGTCAGCCAGTTCTGAATGTTATATATGTGAGGAAAGGCTATGTTTTAAATCCTTTTTATCTATTTATAAGGATCAAAGACTCTCAAATAAAATTCTATGCAGTATTTATACAACACTGGACACAACTAAATAAACAATCACAAGCAACCACTAGAAACTATTTAAGAGGTTTAAAAGACACATATTCTTTCAAAGTTAGATTGCCTTGGCCAATCGATCTATCAAAAAGTTAGATTTAAATTAAGTCACCTTCCCCAAATTTGCACAGTACAACTGAATTAAATCCCTATTAATTCCCTATTAAGAACAAAACAGAGATTAAATAGATGCTTGGCAGATCTCAGAGGTTTGGAACTCATTGAATATCGTGTCCAAACATCCTAAAAGCAGACAGTTACATCTATAGTGTCCATGAACATGTCTTCTGTTTAGAGAGAGACTAGTACAATGGGTATTTGATTCTATTAGATTCAGTGGAAGGATGCAAGAAAGATGAATTCCTTAATATTAATAATAGAGATAAGTATATCCCATTTTACTTTCTCAACATGAATGAGACTACCTAATTTCTGCTGTTTACATGGGCTTCCATCTTGTCTTTTTTAGAAAAGTTTAGTTGGAAAGGACCTACAACAATCACCTAGTCCAACTGTCTGACTGCTTCAGGGCAATCACTTCCCACCTTTAGATTACAAAGTGTCATTTGTGAAGGAAAAAAACACAAAGAGGCACCCCATATCTTTGATCAATCATTTTCCAGAATCTGACAGTGGGGAGGCAGATTTCAACTATTACTTTCATCAGATAAAAATTATTTCTGAATCACAGAAATACAAGGCATCATTTCTCTCATCTTCCAGAGTCCAAATGTGAGCAGTGACATTCTTTAAACACATCCACTGAAAAGTGTTGCTGCTTTTTTTTTTCCCTAGGAAGAGCTGAGAAAATCTGACCGATAGTTTGATAATGACTATCGCTTCCAGGATTTTTTGTGTCCTTCTTTACAGTGCTGTGATGAATGATACTATGAAATTCAGCCGTCTAAGTTCACACCAGTCCTCCTCGCACAAGACCCATCTGAATCAGATGGGCGCTGACTCCACTGAGTTTATCAGCAAAACAGGCACATACTTTAGCTAGATCTCAGTGTATTGATGGGCATAGAGTTTGTCTCAAAAATCAATTAGAGTTAAAATGCCTTGGTGTTGTCCCTTTCCCTTTTCTTGACTGAAACACTGCCTTGTAATATTAGTGTTTTAAGATGAATAGAGGTTGGACAAAAGACAGGTTTTGATGTTGATCTCCCAAATCAAGATGACCTTTAGGACACACTAATTTAAGGGAAGCTGCATTATTTTGCAGGATCAGGAACTCCAAAAGAATTCATATATTAATTTCAAGTTTTTATTAACTCAACATTAATCCCTTTGATCTCACTTTTCTAAGCCTGGAAGCCTAATCCTACCTGAGGGCCTAGACAGTGGTGAGAGGCTTACCATCAGTTCCCCTGCCAGGCAGGTGACTTGACTGGAATACCAGAGCCAAGATTCCTCTGCTTTCTTTTCATCCCACTTCTAAGCCAATGAAATATGATACTTCATCTTTGGTGGATGACTTCATTCTCTAGAAGAGCCAATTCACGTTCAGGTCTTTGAATTCATGCTTTTAAGTATCCCTGAAACTAGACAGGATATTTTGACTGGCAATTTTAGATTACAGGTTAAAAAATGAAGTACAGAACTATCTGTTTGTTGACACAGCTGCAAAAGTACAGCTTTGTCCAGCCTTGTTGAAAAGATTACCATTTTCCTAAAGAAGTGGG
Organism: Cuculus canorus; assembly: GCF_017976375.1. Taxonomy (NCBI): domain Eukaryota; kingdom Metazoa; phylum Chordata; class Aves; order Cuculiformes; family Cuculidae; genus Cuculus; species Cuculus canorus. The sequence goes on along the minus strand of NC_071402.1, from coordinate 107,868,440 downwards.
TAAAATGTATAAATAAAGTTATGAAGCTGAGGATTGGCAACCAGAAATCCTCCTTTCAACACTAACCACTAGGATTTTCTCTTACTTATTTTCCGCATGGCCTCAGATATCTGACATTTCTTTGAGTTGAAACTTCCCAACAGTGCCACATCAATTAGCCTTGGAAGTGGAAGTCAAGGCACTGTCCTGGCAACTTGGTATAAATCCCCTTTTGAGGAGGAGAGCCTTACAGCCAAAATCTTGCCGTTGCCTATGCCAATGCTCTACCTTCTAGGCCACAATGTAAATAGAAAACAGAGTTTGGTTTCTGGTTTTGTTTTGTTTTGGTTTGGGTTTTTTTTGTTTGTTTTTACCGGTAGATTGCTGAATTCTTTGGGTATTATAGGAAATTACCTTTCAAAAAAAGCCTCAAGACCAATGATACTCCACAAACTACTCTCTTGTGCAGGTCTCCAGATAGGAGCCAGACTTCTGGCAGCCAGGCACAGTGGCACCCGACCTACAGGTTCCTACAGCTTTAATAAACACATCGTGTGATGAAATTTGCTGGCTATGCTATGAAAAAATAGAAAAGCTGCTTCAGCTATAGGAACCTTAAATTAATTTATTAGGATCATTTCTAATAGACATTCTGTAAAAGTGTCTTGAGATTAATTTTGCAGAACAGAAGGATACGTCAAAATTCCTAAAAATAACATGTCCATGTCTAAAAATACTACTCTGTCATAGCCCAATAACTCAAGACTTTTTAGGGCTGGTAATTAACAGAAGCACTAATAAAATGACCATCTCTTCTTCTCAGTGAGAGTTAAAAATGTCACATTTTTAACTGTATAAGACCATGATGAACTGGCTTTAATGCTTTAAGTTCTTTTTTCCATGAATGATAAAGCTTATTTTTCCTTTGCTTGGTGACTGATATCTTTGGGGGAGAAAAACTTAAAAGAGAAAAAACAATCTGCCAAGCAATGCTTATGCAAAAAAATATAAATTTGGACCCATACGTATTCATTGTTTCAGGGTGGGATACTGTGCCTTCTTTTTAATGTCACATTCTACATTTCCATACAGTAATACATTAATATAAAGTTGCTTTTTACTCTTCTTTTACAGCCTTGAATCTTAAGAACTTGTGTTCCACACTGTTGAGCTAGAACTGCGTGGAATAATGAATGACTCTTTAAAACACTGATTACGGTTCACTAAGCATTTTCATGCTTTAATAACTTTTAAGTGTTCCAGTTATAACATTCAGTAATGTAAATAATCTTGACATTAAACATCTCTGCAGCCTGATAAACCACATTTATATGAATCAAAGGCACAAGAGGACTGAAAAAGACAGCCTCCTGCCCCATTTCATAGTTAAAAACATACAGTTTCTTGAAATTATTTTAAGGAAATGCATGTTTTTTAACAGAAATATTACACTTGTTGACAGCAAATCTTACAGAACAGGGTGAATATCATATATCTATACAGGTTTGAAAAAAATAATGATGTATCTCTTTATGACAGGTAATACTATTTTTTATTTTAAATTCAATTGAGCACTTAGCTTCCTTATTCTTCAGAATAAGACAAAGTGGTAAGAACGTCAATAGCTAGGGAAGCACGCTAAAACACATTCCCTTTGGGCGAGCATTACTGGGACTGAAGAACAGTTAGTTTAATTGGAAGCTATTGTTCAGGTAGTACTGGATTTAACAGAATAAAAAGGAAAACCAAAGGCTATATTTATACACAGTTTGAAGTATTGTTTCTCTGTACAGAAAATTCTGAAGGTATATAAGCACCATAGTTCTTTCTCAGTAAATATGAGAGCGGTTAGTGATATCTTCTTAATATTTGACCTACTTTCTGCATAACACCCCAGATAATATAACACATCTGCTTCCCTCCTGCATATCCTCACATAAATATATACTGGATATACACAAGTAACAGCAAAGAAAAGATGGAGCTCTAGATCTTTAAACTCTTGTGTGTTCATAAGTCCTTGAAAACAACCTCCAAAGTGTAATACAGGCAAACAAAAGGATCAATTTGAAGGATTTTACGGCACTCACACACAGCTTCTAACTACTGTTTTCTGTCACTTGTTTATACTCATGAAAGACAAACCTGGTTGCCAGCTGAAAAGCCTTGACTTGGGCCAGAACATTAATAAGGAGCAAAGAACAGTACCCAAGCATTCATGGTTCAGAAATCTTGCAGTAAAGGTGATTATGTTTCAGAGACGCTCACTCATGAGAACCAAGTGTCTCTCAAAGATTAACTGCCTATAGAAACGTACTGCATGGCATCAGTCAAACCCTGCAACACTTACCCACGTAAATGATCTGCACTGTAGATTTCACAAAGAAAACTTCAAGAAACGTGTCTTATAGTTTCCAGAACACCTAACCCAGCAACTTATAGGAGGGATGGCAGCTTGATATCACTAGATAAGCTCTCCACAATCTAACCTTCTGCTTCCTGAATGAGGAGAAATGTGGTGACCCACTATAGCAGTCTCACTCAATCTGCCATGAAGTGGCTGTGTGAATTCCTTTCTCTGCTCATTCCCCAAGCACAGCCATCAATCAAATTGGGATTCATCCTAGTGACTTTGAGCTGTGGTATTTTACTTCAGGGAAGATGTTCCACCAATTTCAACCAAACCTGCAGATCTTTCATTCAGATTTTTGTTGTAGATTTTTTAGATCTGTAAACTATGTAAGAGTTGGGTCACTTCTGCTAAAGATCACTGGATTAAAAACAAAATACACATTCCTTATGTTACTTTTGCAGGTAATTCTCTTCCCTCAGACATAAAGGATAGTCCTTCTGAAGATATCCATTGATATTTTTTTCTTTTGCAATTCAGGATACTTCTGCAACATTTGACAAAAATTATGATTGCAGAGGGTTTTCTTCTCTTCAAAACAATTTAATGTTGATATAACAGTAAAGTAATAAGACTTATGAGTCTGTAAGCATTATGTTTCAAATGAAATTCTAACAGAAAACTTCACAGAATACTCTGTAATGTTCTGGGTCCATAAACAAGCCTGCTAAAAAACTGTTGTGCACAATAACTCTGATTTAAATCGCATTTAAATATGGGACCTTTTTACTCTCATCTTGCCTTTAAACTGTATAAACAATCCAAAATAAAACAGTAGACACCACTTATTCTCACTGATTTTCTGATACATAGAAGGGATTTGAGAGAAGATGTGGCAAACTCTGTACCCTACTCTCTCAAATATGCAGTGAAGGGATCTACTTCATCCCCAGTGACTACTCAAGAATGAGGAGAAATGAGAATATTTCCTGTTACTTTTCATGGACAAGTAATAGAATTTAATAGCCACCAACAAAGCTTTGGTATGAATGCCATTCATTAACCTAAACTGATTAAAATTATGTCAACTTCATTTATAGATCCTTCTGATAACAGTGACGAATCTGCAGTATTGTAAACTTTCACTGTCTCATTCAGTTCCAGGAAATAACAACCCTCGATAACTCCCATTTTATCCACATTTCAGTCAACTTCTTTACTCTGTGAATTGGAAATTAGTAACCTTCCCAACAGCTCACGCAACTTCTCACTATAATCTCTGAAATAACAAGAGATTTATATGTTCTTCTGAAATATCTATGTTCATTGCCACAGCATTCTGTCCCCTCTAGGGCTAGGAAAGAGAAAATGAAGGAACCATAACTATGTTGACAGTGAGGGCTCATGAACAAAGCGTGGAATACTGAAAGCCTCTGGAAACAGACCAGGACCAGAGAAGAACCAGTGAACAATTTGATTAAGGAATGGTAAAAGTAGAAGCACTAAATTGTTAAGACCCAGAAGTGCTTTAAAAATATTCTTTAATATCAATAAAAAAGTAAATTCAAACTATTCTTCAAGTGAGAGGGAACTAATAGAAATAAAAATTTCTAAAGGACTGATTTAGAAGGTTCTTCGCTTCATTAGTTCCCATGGACTTCAGCATGCATAGACTCTTTCAGTATGTCCCAAATTCAGGGCCTAAATTTAATGTGATAAGAAAAATACCTAGAAAACAGTATCCTGAATATAAAAGCACAGGTTGCTCTTGATACAGTGCCCACATGTAGTTTAGTTGAACATTGTCTTATATCCCTTATCTTTCTCCAGTTATTAGCCCTGTCATTATCTCTTCTTAAATTAGAGTCTGATCTTGAAATCTTCTACTTAACATAGTTTCTAATGAGTAAAGCCAAGTATATGCATAAACATTTGCAGGACCAGTTCAGGCGTTAAGAAGCAATCTACTCCCTTCTCTTGGACTTAAGAGGAAAAAAAAAATGTTACTTATTGCTTTAAAATAACGAATATACTAAAAGAAAGTAAAATTAATATTCTTAAGCTGCAGTACACAGCTGTATCATAACACTTTATAGACTTCATGAAAATTATTTTAAAATTACTAGTGTAGAGTATACATCACATATCTATCCAATAATCATTAAAAATAATTACAGCTTGACTCACGTTATTTAAGCCTAACACACTGACCATACTGTGATTACAGCTCTTACTCATAACTAACCGTTTTCATATTTCTCCTCTCCAGACAGTATTTTGCTTTCAAGCTCCTATTCTGCAAATGACAATTTAGAAGTTGTAACTTCAGTAACATTCATGCGTGTTTCTTTAAAAATATACACAAAAATGGGCTTATTACCATGGCAGGTAAAGCTAGAGACAAGGGATTTGCTCATTTGCCTTGGATAAGTGACGTGATTCTGGAGTGTGTACTACACCATCTACACGTGAAACACATCTGTAGAAGCCTGCACTGTTTTGATTTGATAGTTTCATCACATTTCAGTGCACCAACAAACTGCAAAAAAACCACCTTTCATATGTCTTCAGAAAAATCCTCAACTCTGCCTGGTTCACTGAACATTTTTAATCCATGCTATTAACATTTCATAAGCAGTGTGATAGAGGAACGATTATGTGAAAAATTAATCAATCATGAAATGATATTAGATAGTGTTACAATACTTTGCAATATTTGAGACGTCTGCTGAATTGCTGATTGCTTTGTATAACAAAAATTATTATTTGTTTCAGTAAGAAGAAAGCAAAATTTTGAAATTGGCCAAAGGTTTGCAAAAGCATGTTGCCAGAGTTCTCACAGTGCCAGGTGAACCCGAGTGACATGGCCTATGCAACAGTCTGTCTTAGTTCTGGCTTCCCTCAATATGAAAAAACATTTTGCCATATCCAGAGCTGGCCTAATTCTGCCACCAGGGAAAACAAAGAACTTTTTTCTGAGGTCAGAAAAACATAGTGTGCTCGAGCCCATCCTATCTGCCTGGCATGAAAGCTGTAACATGCCTAACCCCTGCTCTCTGACTTCTGCTACCTACGCTGACTCACGTAGGAGCTGGACTTAATTTTGTAAAACAAGTCAAAAAGTGTCAGGTTCAAACCGAGACATAGCCAGGGCTGGATTGATTCTTG